>NW_013654000.1:0-1587 GCF_000499385.1 Eimeria necatrix
CTACGACTGGAGTTGCAAATATATATCCTCTTCGAATCATCCAAAGGGCTTTTGACACTTGGGAACACTTCTCCGTAGACTGATGGCGAAAGAGCTGCTGCGTTTATGGGCAGCCACATAGGACCAGTAAATGCCAATGCGTCCTTAAAGTACGAGCGCACAGACGAAACCATGGATTCAAAAACAGTCCTGTAGGGAGTGGATGACAGCAAATGCAATCGCAGAAGACACAGAGAAAGCTGCCTGCATACGCAACTATTCAGTGGAGTTGCGTTCAATAGTTTTCAGCGAGTCAGGGCGAGCCACAACGGAGATGGCTGGCAGCGGCGGAGTGCCGGAAGTGCTCGACCGTCCGACGCCTTCCAAAGCCTGCCCTACAGTCAACCGGGGAATCACGCAACTGCACGGGAAAATATCGGAAAGCATAGACAATTACTGAGGCAGACGGGCCACACTGAATGCACTTAACAAAGAGTACAGAGGCAGATAAAGCAACTACAAAGAGGATCCTCAGCAAAATGAGACTAGCCAATTATATCGCAGAAGATAGGCAGCTACTAGACCCGTCAACGGAGAAGCCGGCAAGCCACGGAACTCGGCTTGCTAGGGATGCGATTTGCAGCAAAGAAAGTGGTGCACAAGAAGGCAGACAATGGACCAAAAATCGAGAGACATGGCACAAATGCAAATCAAATGAGGACGACAGGAAAGTGTAAAGGCATATGCACGTGTTTCTTAACAAGCCATATACGAGAACCAAACAGTTAACAAAAGAAAATACGAAGACAAAACCAGATGCTACTTGGTAATAACGAAAAGCAGGATGAAAGCGGCAAGGGAGGACAGACTCATCCGCTAAAGCAGGCACATCTAGAGAGCACACAGCGTCGAGATTAGAAGACAGGAATCCACCAGTTAACCAAAAGACGGCAGGTTGTAAATCTGAAGGACTAACACACCAAGAAGAAAAACTAAATGCCACGAGATATACCAATTCTTATTGTTAAGTGTCTCCTCTTGCGGAGATATGTTTGTAGGAACGAAGTTCATTTCCTCATCTTTTTCGTGGCCCCACAAAGGAGCCAAGTGGCCTCTTGAGTACCCTGCATTCCATACATACATGCTCACCCCAAAAGTGAATATCATATATGAATTTTAGGGTCAAACACGTCCAGCAACAGGACAAAACAGTTGCAGTGACCACGCACTCCAAATACTCCGCACGGCTTAGCAACAATGCAGTACCGATCCAGAATTGCGCGTTAGGCGTAAGCAGCAGCTGCGAGGCAACCACAACTAGCACCTTGAGTAAAGCACTAACAGCAACAGAAGCAGCATTTCAGGTGATGGAGGGGACACTGATGATAACACCCAACATGCCGCGCATTAGCCAGTGAAAGTGTCAAATGAAAACATATATTATTCTGCAAATCACCTGTGTTCCTCCTTTCATATGCATCTGGTCTCCACAGAGGGGCAAAGCGCTCATCATGATAGAATACTGTTTGCCTCTTCATGCCGGGAAGGTTAGGCGGCTGTACCTCTCCCTCTTCAAGAGTAGGAGACTGCATACTTGGTTCGTTACTC
>NW_013654001.1:0-1246 GCF_000499385.1 Eimeria necatrix
GTCCAGACGGCCCCGCTTGTCTGATCAGCGAGGCTCTCTCTTGCCGTAACATCGAAAATGCAAAAGGACAATTTCGTGGTAGGAACGCCTGTTTTCAAACAGCTCAAAGTCAGGGGAAAGAGCAGAAATTCCGTCTAGCGAAAGACAGCGAATTCAGCGAAAAGACGCATCTTTCAGACGGCCTTCTGCTTCTTGATGGCAACGAGAGGCCCCCCAAATACCAAAATTGAGCACTCATATCTTTTCTGAGAGACAGCCTCCCACGCTGCAGATCAGGCTTCTGGGCAACTGCCAAGACTGCGGTGCGGAGCAACTTGCTTCGCGCTGCCAGCTGAAGTCAAAAAGAGCGTTTTTATCAACTAGCACGGTATGGTGAGCCAGCACTTGTCATTTCATTTATTATGACCCATCAACATACGCTTTGCAGGCCTCAGCTATATTGTTATATAAAGCTACAGAAGAGTTGCCCAGAGGACTGCAGTGGCCCCAGCTCCGAAGCGACAAGAACACATTTGCCCCCGCCTGAAGCGGGGCAAATGCTCCTTAACGTGCCTCCTTCAAGACTGCAGCTGACTCTCTTTTCTAGAGTTTTGTTAGACCAACCAAAAATGTATGGTCACTCTGACGAAACAAGATGCTGTGGGTGTCACTGAAGAGCAGGTACTGTTCTTGACGGTGGCTGGGACTCGCCTGCTGCAGAGTAGCGAGTGCGTTTTGGTGGATCTACGTAGGAGGAGCTAAGGGATTCTTCTTCGGAAGTACGGGTCACAAGTGCTATTATTTAGCCCACCGCAGATAAAATTGCGAAGGGAAAGGCGGATTTACAGAATGATACACATCCTGAGGCTTTGGCTTTCTGGGCCGGTAATGGTGCATCCGCCTGCAAGATCATATCCTACTAAGAGGCGCACACTGGTTGGCTGATCTTTTATGGAGCTGTGCAACTTCCTTGCACATAAAAGCCTTTGATGTGGCAGGATAAAGGTAGCGAAGGACAGCTGCGAAAAAGTATTTCAGTAGATGATATTTCCCGCCACGATGTCCGTACCGGTAATAATGTTGACCGCAGGAACGTCAGTAGAGAATGGCTCCCAAACCATGCAGCGCCCGGTGCCGTGTAATGACATCTCATGTAAACTGCCTGGAAAATCGGGTACATTTCTTATCTTAGTGAGGCAGATTTCACTGCGTTCATTCGAATTCGTCTAAAATTCAAAGCGTTGCTTGCAAAGAGGCCTTATTCCAC
>NW_013654004.1:0-2080 GCF_000499385.1 Eimeria necatrix
TCAGTAAGCCACATTCTACGAGCCACGTTCCTCAATCGAGCTTTCAGGTTGTCTTGCGGCTACCAGCACTCACTCGTCCACAGAACACGAGAAAATGTGGAGATCCACGAGAAACCAGCACGACACGACAAACCCGCGTCACTAAGCACGCACTGCCTGCGCACTAAAACGTCTCACCAAAACAACGCTACAAACGACGCCCCCCAAGTGGAATCCAAGTACATTAACTTGGGACGTACTCCCACTACACGCTACAACTGACGTGTAACCAACCGCATGCTTTTGATAAAGCCATCCCCACCAAGACAAACATGAAGATCCACGAAGAAACACAGGGGCCAGGAGGCTGCAGCTGCCACACACTGTTTGAGACAAAACGATGCACCGAAGCACAGCTCCGCCCATACACACACACACAAACATACACGTCAGAGTCGGTGCACAGTGAAAGTCAACTACACCCACTAGCCCCGCAATCCAACCAAAGGCTATGACTGTCTTACAGCCAGTAACAGCCATTTGCTCACAACAAAGTAACGAATACGAAGCTTCATGAAGCATCCAAAAAGCCATTAGGCTTCAGCTGCCACACACTGTCTGTCCAGCAAACAATGCAGAGACAAAGACCGCAGATGCAATCCCCCCTTAAATCAAAACAGCCTATAGATTCGGCTTCATGAACGTCCTGCAGTACCTAATCGCAGTAGTATTTAGGAAGCAGCCTCAACACAAAATAAAATCTGCAACGAAAGTCCCCGACGGGAGGTGTTGTTGTTGCATTTGGTGAAGTTGCACTAGAACGCCGCCAGACGTGCCTTGCATATGGTATGAGTCATGCCCACCGCACGTGTGACACTAACATGCCAGCTTTGAGCAGTAGGAAATACATATTACTGCGACTTGATGTGACGTCACATAGTCGAAATGTCCAGCATGGCGCGCACAAGGCAGTATGTTCTGCGCAGCCATACAGAAATTGCCAAACCGGAAATAGCCAAGGGGGCCCTCAGAGGGTAATGCCTAAGGCCGGAAAACTAGATCGCGATGTTCTCGCCACATAGCAAGAGGTTATTCAAATGCTGAGCGTTTTTGTTAGCAGCGCATGTTCCTCATTGTTGAGCTCAGGCGTTGTTCTTGGGGAAGTCACGAAGAGACAATTCCATGTGCATACGCGTTACTCAAATAAGCTGAACAGGCAAGGGTCCTTCTCCGTCTGGACGGGAATAGTTCAGTGGACGAGCCCCAAACGCCAGAGTAATGGTCTAAAGTCTTTACGCAATTCCATCGTTGCAAACAAATGCGGAAAACCTTGACCACACTGCAAGCCTTAATCTTGCGCGAAGCCGCTTGGCTCTCTGATGAAATGAAGAGAGGGACCGCGGAGAAGCTTTGTGCGCTTACGGGTAGAGTGGTTTTATGCGTGTGGACCCCGCGCACGCTCCGCGTTCTATGACACTTTGTGCTCTCCGCCGATAACCCAGAAGCTCTTGCCTCCACCAAGCTGCAGCACGTAAAACAACAAAGTGCAAATACGCTGATTGCAGTCCGCCCTACAAATCAGTCGTTATTGAGCTAAACGTACAAAAATTCATCGGGGAATACAAGATACCTTGCCTTAGAAATGCGGCCTGGGCACGTTCCAACAACCGACCTTGAAAATTCAGGCGAGCCGAGGCACAGAAAAACTGTTAGGCCTTGCGGCACATACTCCCTGTTAGGCACCAAACGCTCCTTTTCTAGACGCCCACAAAATACACACGTGCATTCGCGTTACTCAAATAAGCTGAACACGCGAATGTACATCTTCGTTTGGACGGGAATAGTTGAGTGGACGAGCGCCAAACGCCAGAGTAATGGTCTAAAGTCTCTACTCAATTCCACCGTTGCAAACAAATGCGGAAAACCTTGACCACACTGCAAGCCTTAATCTCGCGCGAAGCCGCTTGGCTCTCTGATGAAATGAAGAGAGCCTGGCGCCTCTTCGAAACACGCGAATGCCCATCTCACCAAAATACGCACGCGACCCCGCGCACGCTGCGCGTTCTATGACACTTTGTGCTCTCCGCCGATAACCCAGAAG
>NW_013654005.1:0-12500 GCF_000499385.1 Eimeria necatrix
CCGGGCGGCCGCGGCCGCGGGCGCGGGCGCCGCCGGCAGCAGCGGCAAGGCCGCCGCCGCCGCCCCCAGCAGCAGCAGCAGCAGCAGCAGCAGCAGCAGCAGCAGCAGCAGCAGCGGGAAGTCGGCGCTGCAGCGGGTGCTGCGGCAGGCCCGGCCAGCCATCACTCTGCTGCAAATTGCGCAAATGCTCGTGGGGATGTTCTTAGCAGCAAACGGGGCTTTGAAGCTTTCAGATCCGGAGCAGATTTTGAATGCCCAGATAGCCCTGGCGATGTACACTTCTTACGCAGTGTTGTTTCTGCGGCTGTACTGCAGCAGCTACTTGCCGCACCTCAGCAGCAACCGCGTGCTGCTGCTGCTGCTGCTGCACTTCCTCGCTGCTGCGGGCCTCTTCCAGCTCGCCGCCAGCCCCGCCAAGCCGGCCCTCCTCGCCCACCTTGCTGCTGCTGCTGCGCTCTCGCTGCTCCTCGCTTCCCTCTGCTCCAGCAGCAAACGCGGCGGAAGCAGCAGCAGCAGCAGCAGCAGCAGCAGCAGCCGCTGGCTGCCGCTGCTGCTCGCCTTCAGCTTCCCTTGCGGCTTGGCGATGGCAGTCAAGAAGCAGCAGGACGAGGCCGCGGCGTGCGACGCAGCAGCAGCAGCAACAGCAGCAGCAACTCCTGCTGCAGCACAGTCTCCCGAACGCCCCGCGTCTGCTGCAGCAGGCGCGCCAACTGCGGCCGCGAGCAGCAGCAGCTCAGACGGCGCACTGTCGAGCAGCTGCTGCTCTGCTGCAGCAGCAGCAGCGGGAAAGCCAGCAGCAGCAGCGCAGGGGCCGCAAGGCAAAGGTTTGATACGCCAGCTGACACACAAAAAAGCAACTATTAACCTCACGTGGCTGCAGCTTGCTGCTGCTGCTGCAGGAGCTGCTGCTCCTGCGGTGTACGGACACCTCGTTTTCGGCCAATGGGGAGTGGGACTCTGTGTCTTTGGGGGCCTCAGATGGGCACTGGAGCTACACCTCAGCCAGCACGCACGCTTCATGTGAAGCAGCAGCAGTTTAGCAGTTCCAGCAGCAGCAGCAGCAGCGGCAGCAGCGACAGCAGCAGCGGCAGCTCCAGCAGCAGCAGCAGCAGCTTCAGCAGCAGCAGTTGCGTCAACGATAAATGTGTGCTTGCTTTTTTCGACCCGCAGTATCGACGTGAAACGCAGCATAAGCAATAGCAGCAGCAGCAGCGACAGCAGCAGCAGCAGCAGCAGTTTGCAGGCAGGGCCCACCAACCAGCTTCTCCGCGCAGCAGCAGCAGCAGCGGCACGAGGTGCTGCATCCGCTCTCTGTTAAGAACAGCAGCGGCAGCAGCAGCTGCTGCTGCCCAAAACAGCGCAGCGAGGTGGGGCGAATTTTGTTTGGTTGTGTCGTTGCAGCAGCAGCAGCAGCAATTGCTGTTCCAAAGACTTGCAGTAGCAGCAGCACGGTATGTGCTGCAGCAACACTGGCTACTGCAACAGCAGCTGCAGCAAGAGTTGCTGCAGCTGCTGCAGCACCAAAGCCGTCCGCGTTGTTTGTCTAGTGTCCTGGGCAACAGCAGGGGCAGCAGCTTTTGCTGCTGCTGAGCAGCCGCTGCTGCTGCCCGAGTAACCCGAGCAGCAGCAGCAGCAGCGGCAGGCGGTGCTGCTCTCGTTTTAGGTAGTGATGCAAAAGACCAGTCGGGAGGTCTGAACTCAATGATGAACCATTTGTAAAGTCCAGTGAAAAGCACGAGTAGTGCAGCAGCAGCAGCTGCTGACGGTCCCGTCGCTGCTGCTGCTGCTTTTGCTGCTGCTGCTGCTGCTGCTTAGTCACCATTGCTGAGACCCCTTCGGTGATTGCAGCTAAATCCCAGCCGTAGTGGAGGGTGCAGCGGCAGCAGCACTAGCAGCGGAAATTATCCCTAGCTGCAGCTGCAGCAGCGCTAGCTGCTGCAGGACCAGGCCGCAACAGCTGCAGGATTAGCACTAAGCAGCAGCAGCAGCAGCAGCAGCAGCAGTTCTGTGGGCGCCCGGAGTGCTCTGGCGCTTGTTGCTTTCGTCTTTGTTCCATTTTGGTTGTCGATTTGGATTTGGGCCGCGCGCTGCTGCTTTTTGTGCTGCTTCGTTAGCTTTTGGAAACTCGTGGCACCAGCTGCTGCTGCTGCTGCTGCTGCTGGGTTTGTTGCTGGTGCTGCTGGGCTTGTTGCTGGTGCTGCTGGGCTTGCTGCTGCTCCTTGGGGAGCAGCAGCAACGCCTGCAGCAGCAGAGCAGCAAAAGCCTGCAGCTAGCTGCTCTTTGAAAGGCTCGTGCTTGTGCTGCTGGCTCTGCGGTGTCTAGACAGCTCGGTCTGCGGCGGAGGGGGCTCGAGCGCCAGCAGCTAAAGCGCAGCACTTCAATTACTTCTTCATTTACAAATACGAAAACAAATATTTCAGCAAATTAAATAAATATTTCAGCAAATTATATGTTTTAGCTTCTCTAAACTGCTGCTCCTCAGCATCCCATCAATACCTGCACTTTTGTCCGGTGAAGGCGCTGCCCAGCTGCTGCTACTGCTGCTGCTGCTATTGCTGCGGCTGCTGCTGCTGCTGCTGCTGCTGCTCTTTCTGGGGGACATGCTTCTCTGCGGCAGCTCTGAGGCAGCAAACTACGACAGCCACAAAGGGAGTGCTGCTGGAGTAGCAGCAAGAAATAAAATGTTTAATTAGGGGATATCTCTGGGGCAACGCGAATGAGGAAAACAGAAGAAGCCAAAGGAGAAGAGCTGCTGCACGGATAGAGAGACGCAGGCAGCAGCAAGCAGCAGCAGCAGCAGCAGCAGCAACAGCGCGGGGCTCAAGGCAGCAGCAGCAAACGCAGCAAAGCCTGACTGGCGCAGCTTTAGAAACTAAGAAGCACAGAAGCACCGGAAATATAATTCACCAAAATGTCAAAAGCAAAGAGACAAAAGTAGCAGCAAGTCAATGCAGCAGGAGAGAGGCAAAGCTGCTGCCCCCTGTCTCGCTGCGCGCCTTGCTGCCACTGCGCTGCTGTTGCTGCTGCTGCTGCTGCTGCTGCTGCTGCTGCTGCAGCTTCTCGGCCTGCCTCTGTATCTACCTTCGCCTTCCTCTGTGTGCGCGGAGCTTTCGGTCGTGTTGCGACACCTTCCGACGCTCCTAACCCTAAACCCTAAACCCTAAACCCTAAACCCTAGTCCGGCAAGGGAGAGGTAGAGGTCCAGCAGCTGCAGCTCATCGGCCTTCAGGTTCGCGTTGTGGCCTACAGCTGCGGGCAGCAGACTGCCGCACAGCAGGCTGCACCACAAACCCTAAACCCTAAACCCTAAACCCTAATCCCTCAGCACCCAAAGGTAGATTCTGAGCCGTTGATGACAAACTACGCAGCAGGATGCACCACAAACCCTAAACCCTAAACCGGCAGACTGCCGCACAGGAGGTTCCGCCATTAACGCTGACCACTAAACCCCAAGCCCTAAACCCTAAACCCTTAGCCCTTAAAGCTAGATCCTGAACCCTTGATGACAAACCACGACGGTAGGGTTTAGGGTTTGGGGTTTAGGGTTTAGGATTTAGGGTTTGAAGCGTACTCTTCAGAAGGTGTGCTGCTGATGCTTGATAACTCGGGTAGTTTAGAGCTTGGGGCTTCGACGCAAAAGTACATGCTGAAGGCACACAAAACCCTAAACCCTAAACCCTAAACCCTAAGCCGTATACTCTAGACCCTAAACCTCATACCCCAAACCCTAAACATTAAACCCCAACGCTTACATTCCTACTCTCAACGACAAACCAAAACCTAAACCCTAGGCCCTAAACCATTAACCCTCAACCCTGAACCCTAAGGCTTACGTCCCAATCCCGACAACAACCCTAAACCCTAAACCCTAAACCCTAAACCCTTACCCGGCAAGAACTTGGGCGAAACCCTTCAGGCAGTTGAGGTGCTGCACCAATTCGGCCAACACAAATTTGTGACAAAGATTTAAACCCTCGCATGCAGCGCCAAGCCCCAAAGGAAGCCCCACGTACTCCGCAGTAGCTGCTGACGAGACCTGAGAAGCACCGAAACACTTGCTGCTGCTGCTGCTGCTGCTGCTGCTGCTGCTGCTGCTGCTGTTGCTGCTGCTGTTGCTGGTGGTGGTGGTGGTGGTAGTAGAGCTCCTGCTGAAGGTTTGGGGGCTGCTGCTGACGGCTGCACGTACCTGCTGCTTCTGCATAATCGCCTCAGCCTTTGCTGCTGCTGCTGCTGCTGCTGCAGCAACGCGGTGCTGCAGCAGCAGCGACAACAGACACCCCAAAAGCCTGCACGCCAATACCACCCAGAGCGGGCAGCAGTATTCCTGCTGCTGCTGCTGCAGCTGCTGCAGCGGCTGTTGCTTTTGCTTTTCGTGCTGCGGCTTCTGCTGCTGCAGCTGCCGTCCTCACGTACCTCATCCAGCAGCGAACGTACACTCCCAGAGAGATCTGCTGCTGCTGCTGCTGCTGCTGCTGCTGCTGAAGCATCTCTGGCGTGACGGAACCAAATTCAGCACAAAACACTTCTAAGAGATTTGCTTCGTTCCTTGAGGCGCGCTGGCGCCTCCTGCTGCTGCTGCTGCTGCTTTGGTGGGACTTCGGCATAGCGCCTTGCAGCAGCAGCAGCTTCTGCTGCTCGGCGATGAGCTGCAGCAGCTGCTGCGCTGCTGCTGCTGCTGCAGGGGCGCCAGATGTGGGAGGCAACTGCTGCGCCGCTTCCGCAGTTTTCACAGCCGCAGCAAACAGTTGCGAGACCCGCTGCTGCTGTTGCTGCTGCTGCTGCGGCCGAATTTGCTGCTGCAGCAGCTTGGCCTTAAATAGAGACAGCAGCAGCAAATCTCTAAGTATATCTCCTCGCAAGAAGGGGAGCAGCTGTAGCCATACGGAGGGCTTCAGCAGTTGCTGCTGCGGCTGTTGCTCCGCTTCCAGCGGTTCCTGCGGCAGCTGTTGCTGCTGCTGCAGCAGCTGCTGCACCATTTCTGCTGCTGCTGCTGCTGTTATAGAGGCCGCAGCTCCGAGCAAGTGAGTTGTTGGAACGCAACCCCACAGGTAAAGGCTGCAGAAGAAGTCCTTAAGGTGTGCTGCAGCTGCTGCTGCTCCTCCTGAGGCCGGAACCGCTGCTGCTGCTGCTGCTGCTGCTGCTGCCCGCTGCAGCGAAGACCCCAGCAAACAGCCTGCGGCATTCAGCAGCCCCCCCAGTGTCCCTGCCACATCCGCAAGATCATTCTGTAGAGGTGATAGCCAGAACAGCAGCACTTGCTGCACTTCCGCTGCTGTTGCTGCTGCTGCGTTGCTGCTGCTGCTGCGGAGGCAGCGCTGGCTTATTGAGCCCGCGGCAGCAAGCAGCTGCCGCGGCAAAGACGGAGCAAAACCGCCAGCGGGTGCGCGGCCAGCAGCAACTTCAAATCCTCTGCTGCTGCTGCTGCTGCTGCTGCTGCTGCTACTACTACTACTTAAAACAAGCTCTACTTGGGAATCCTCCGCAAGAGAAAGCACTTCCCTTTCCTCTGGAGGCGGCGATGCTTTAATGAGACGATAAGCCCCTTTTAAAGTTTTGCTGAAGACGCCGCAGAGCTGCTGCTGCAGCTGCTGCAGCCGCTGCTGCAGCTGCCGCTGCTGCAGCTGCCGCTGCTGCTCCTGGCAGGGGTCGAGGGGGGAGTCATCAGCTTCTGCTGCTGCTTCTGCTGCCGCTGCTGCTGCACCTGCTTGGAACGCCTAAAAGCGCAGACACAGCCACAAGCACTCGCCCATGGCAGCCACAGCAGCAGGCACAAGCAGCAGCAGCACAGCAGCAGCAGCAGCAGCAGCAGCAGCATACCGCATGCAGCATGGAATAGTGGTGCGGAGCTTCAAGGCCTGAAGCGCTGTCCTCAGCAGCAGCAGCAAGAAGAAGAGATTGGCCCAGGAAGCTCCAAGCAGCAGAGACGCAGCCGAAGTAGTGCTGCAGTGTACAGACACATTCCCGAAAAAAATAAAGTCTCAGCAGCAAGAAAATAAAAATAAATGGAAGTTATTTAATTAAAAAAAGAATAAACAAATAACAAAATGCATGTTAAGGACACCTACTGTTTCCTCTGCTTCAGCAGAAGACACCCTGCTGCTGCTTCCTGCTGCTGCGCCTGGCTGCAGCTCCAGCTGCTGCTGCTGCTGCTGCTGCTGCAGCTGCAGGGGAGCTTCCCTTTGACTCTGCGCGCAACACAACTGACACAAAAGAAGGAATAAGAAGAATAACAAATGAAGAAGCAAAGAAAAGAGGAATAAAAAATGAAGAAGCAAAGAAAAGAGGAATAACAAATGAAGAAGCAAAGAATCGAAAGTGCAGCAAAAAGCAAAAAGTGGAAAAGACAAAAAAGAAAAGAAAGCGGAGGCGGGGCTTTGCGTACGGCAGCTTTGGCAGCTGCATGCAGCGGCTGCGCAGCAGCAGCAGCAGCGGCAACCCCGTAGGCGCTCCCGCTGCTGCTGCTGCTGCTGCTGCGCTGCAGCAGCAGCAGCTCGTGCAGGGACTGCAGCACGCGAGGCAGCAGCTGCCTCGCCACTGCAGTCTTGAGAGAAGCAGCATCACTAATTATTTCGTCTTGAGGTGTATAGATCAGCACTTTGGCAAATCTCACAGCCCTGAAGGCTGAGGCTGAGCAGGCTCCTGCTGCGCACTCTGCTGCTGCTGCTGCTGCTGCTGCTGCGGAGGCTGCTGCCGCTGCTGCTGGGGCTTCTGGTGCTCCCGCTGCTGCTGCAGCCGCGGAGAAGCTAGAAGGAACGAGAATGCTGCTGCTGCTGCTGCTGCTGCTGCTCTCACCTGCCTCCAGCATCAGCAGCTCCCCCGATCGTGTGCAGCACGTGTGCTGCTCTGGGGGGTCGCCTGCTTCGCTGCAGCTGGTGGTGCTGCTGCAGCTGCAGGTGCTGCTGCAGCTGCTGCTGCAGCAGCTGCTGCTGCACCAAGTTGGTGCTGCTAGTGCAGTGACAGCAGCCGTCGCTCGGACTGCTGCTGCTGCCCACCAGCCGAACAGAGAAGCTGCTGCTGCTTCTAGAGATGCAAAGCTTCTGTCAATGCACAGCAGGCTCACAGGTGCAAGCTTGCTGCTGCTATTGCTGCTGCTGCTGCTGCTGCTGCTGCTTTCGCTGCTGCTGCGGATAACGCTACAAGCTGCGGTGCTGGCGGTGCTGTTGCTGCTGATCTCTCGCGAAAACAAAGAGCTGTAGCAGCAGCTAGGAGTGGCGGCTGCGGCGGCCACCGCAAATTGCTGCTGCTGGGGCTGCAGCAGAAACTGCTGCTGCTGCTGCTGCTGCTGCTGCTGCTGTTGCTGCTGCCCGTGCAGCGTTTGTGACAGACACGCAGTGTAGGCCGCTGGAAGCCCCCCAATAGATCGGCCGTGAAGAGCCGCTCTTCGAGCGCCTGCAAAACAGGAAGCCCGACAGCAGCGTATTTGATTAGCTGCTGCTGCAGCAGCAGCAGCTGCTGCTGCAGGTGCTGTGAGCAGCCACCAGCAGCGTAGACACAGAGACACGAGATGATTGCAAAGAGACAGCAAGGGTCAGACTAGAAAGGCAAATAAAAATATAGACTAATGGAGAGGCGGCTGAGATGCAAAAGAGAAAAGGAGCCAAAGAACTGAAGTTCACGTGTACGTACACCTGCAGCAGCAGGAGCAGCGCACTAATATAGAGAAACAGCAGCAAAGTGGAAACGGAGCAGTGAGCAGAAGGAGAAGAAAAGAAACAAAATAAAGGCAAAAGAAGCAAAAAAGATGAAGACGCCGCGGACAAATGGAAGCGAAAATGAAGAAAAGGAAAAGCGGCAAAAAACAGCAGCAGCAGCAGCAGCAGCAGCAGCAGCAGCAGCACAAATAGGTCCCAAGGCTCTGCCCGCGCACCCGCAAGAGAGCCGAGGAACTTGTAAAGAGAAAAGCCATCAGCCAGAACATTAAAGAGAGAAATGCTGCCGCCCGAAGACGAGCAGCCGCGGTAGTTGAAGCACAAAACGCTGAGACCCCTGCGAATAATTAGGACAAATGAACAGAAAAGTGGAAATATTTTCAAAATTAATTAATATTTCCTTTTTTTCCCTTTTATTAAACGCAAATTCGCAAAAATGTGCAGCGAAAATGAGACTCCGGGAAGAAACGAAGATGTGCACTGGCAACAAGCTGTACATACACCTGCGCCAAACTCCCTGCGCTCTGCATGCAAACGGATTCAAAGCAATTCAAATATTCAAAAGTGTTAAAGTTTATTAATATTAATATTAATGCTAATATTTATATTTATTTTTATGTTTCATTTCAAGCATGGAGTGCTTTAAATAGAAACGCATGCACGCCAGCTGCAAATGCCAGCAGCAGCGCCACACAAATTGAAGACAAAGAAGTTAAAACGAATAAACGATTTAAACAAAAAAGAATCAAAAGAAGCAAATAAATTAAAGAGAAAAGATGAATTATTCAAACAGAGAAATAATCAAAAGAAAATAAGTTCAAGAGAAAAGATTAATTGAGCAAAACAGATATCTCATAGGAAGAATAAATTCAGTAATTAAGCGCGCAGCGAGAAAAGGACACAAGAAAATAACTTCTGGGCCAAGGAGTGCTGCTAGTTGCTGCAGCAGCTGCAGCTGCTGCAGCTGCTGCAGATTGCTGCTGCTGCTGCAGATGGCTGCTGCTGCTGCACCTGTTCAAGTAACACTCTACTTCAGGGTCTCTGCCAGCAACCATCATTTCAAGAGCCCCCGCGTTAGGGTTGAACATCAGCACCACATCTCCTCCTATAGAGATCCCGCCTGCTGCCGCTGCTGCTGTTGCTGCTGCTGCTGCTGCTGCTGCTCCCGCTGCTGCTGGCGTGCTGCCTCCAGCCAGCTGGCCTGGGCCGCGGCAGCCGCACACGAAACGCAGAGAGGGCGAAGGCGCCCCCTGGGTGTTTTCTGCAGCAAGTAGAGTCTCATGCGTGCACTTTTGTCTGCTGCTGCTGCTGCTGCTGCTGCTGCTGCTGCTGCTGTGCTGCTGCAGCAGCAGCTCACGCTCCTGTTGCTGAGAGGCGAAACAGCGCGTGTAAAGGCGGGACACGGACTGCACGGCTTTCTGCTTCGCCGCTTCTGCTGCAGCTGCTGCTGCAGTAAAACTGAAGTTCATGAGGGCAGCAGCAGCAAGTCGAGGCTGTGCTCGCTCCTGCTGCTGCTGCTGCTGCTGCTGCTGCTGCTGCTGCTGCTGCTGCGCACTGTTGTCGACGACCTGAAGCCGGCGCGCGAAGCCTCCCATTCTGCTTTCAGGCCTCAAAGGTGCTTCAGCAGCAGCAG
This sequence comes from Eimeria necatrix, assembly GCF_000499385.1. NCBI lineage: Eukaryota > Apicomplexa > Conoidasida > Eucoccidiorida > Eimeriidae > Eimeria > Eimeria necatrix. The sequence continues at coordinate 9,283 of NW_013654005.1, forward strand.
CAGCAGCAGCAGCAGCAAGATACTGCTTCGCTAAACACAGCAGCAGGGAAAAAGCTGCTGCTTGCAGCTGAGATGCTTCAGCAGCAAGGCGGCACAAGAATCCCTCGGCCAGCGCAGCGCGCACTGCAGCACAGCGGCTGCCATTTGCTGCCAGCAGCAGCTCTGCCTCTTGCTGCTGCTGCTGCTGCTGCTGCTGCTGCTGCTGCGTCGCATCTTCAGGGGCGCCGGCTGGAGGGCAGTGGCGGCAGCGGCTCGGAGGGAAGCAGAAGTCGTAAGGCAGCATCTCAGCAGCAGCTGCTGCTGCTGCTGCGCTGCAGCAGCAGCTAGCTGGCAGCAGCCAGTGAGTCCCCGGGGCTGGGATGAAGAGACACTGTACATACACCTGCTTCGGGGGAGGGGGCTTCAGCAGCTTAGAGACTGGAAGCAGCAAACGTTTTGCTGCTGCTGCTGCTGCTGCTGCGCCTTTCGCAGCGCAGCTAGCAGCAGCACGAGGCAAGGGAGCAGCAGCAGCAGCCCTGGGCTGCAGGGTCAGAGAGTCGTCGGCCGGGTGCTGCAGCAGCGCCGAGTGCTGCTGCTGCAGGTTGAACACCCTGCTGCTGCTGCTGCTGCTGCAGCAGCGGCCCCAGCAGCGCGCCGCGAGCCGTTTTGCTGCAGCACAAGACCGAGCAGCAGCAGCAGCAAAGTGAGCTCGCCGGCTGTGCTGCAGCACCGGCAGCCAAACCTCAACTCCTGCTGCATCTCCCTGCAGGCCCCACACTCCTGCTGCTTGCTGCTGCAGCAGCGGCAGCGAGGCCAGCGGGGGGGGCACGAGGCAGCGCAGCAGCAGCAGCACGAGCCGGGAGAGGGGTGACCATTGCTGCTGCTGCTGCAGCACTTCTTGCCGCCGGTGCTGCTGACTGGACCTCTGAAACGGCAGCAGCAGCAGCACCAATGCATGCAGCTGCTGCAGCGCAGCAGCGCATGCACGCACGTCTTCTGCAGCAGCAAGCTGCAGAGCAGCAAGCGGCAGCGTCGCCTCCGGGCTGCTCTCGCCCCACAGGCTGCTGCTGCTGCTGCTGCTGCTGCTGCTGCTGCTGCTTGCTGCAGGCGCTGCTGCTGCTGCTTTGCTTTCTGCTGCAGCTGAAGGGTGCGGCAAGCCCAGTACATGCACCAGGCGGTAGCTCTGCTGCTCTGCTGCTCCCTTTTTAGCAGCAGCTGCTGCAGAGGGCGCAGCTGCAGCGCGTCGGGACGCTGCTGCTGCTGCTGCTGCTGCTGCTGCCCCTGCTGCTGCTGCAGTGACGCAAATGTCGAAGAGCTGCGCAAGGAGAGAAGCAATAGAAAAGGCAGTGGCCTCCTGCAGCCAGGATAAGGTGCATCTGTCTAGCTGCTGCTGCAGCCATCCCGGCAGCTGCGCCTCGGCCGCTGCTGCTGCTGCTGCTGCGCCTGCGTCTGCTGCTGCTGCTGCTGCTGCAGCACGCTGCTGCAGCAGCCCGTCGGCCTTGAGGTGAAGAGACTGAAAGGCCAGAAGATGAGAAGACAATAAGAAGCAGCAATCTGAAAGACTTTCTTTCACATCCCCCTCTTCAGCTGCAAACAAGCTGCTGCTCTGCACAGCGTCAGCTGAGCTCAACAGGGAGAGGAGCCCGCTGCTGCTGCTGCTGCTGCTGCTGCTGCTGCTGCTGCTGCTGCTCGTGTCACTGTCGCTGCTGCTGCTGCTGGAGAGCGAGCGGGAAAGACAGGAGGGAGCAGCAGAGCTGATGGCAGCAGCTTTTGCTTCTTCAGAAAGGCCGGGGACGGGAGCAGCAAGGAGGTGCAGCAGCAGCAGCTCGAGGGGCCGCAGCCGCAGCAGCAAATCGTCAGCTGCTTCTGCTGCCAGCTGCTGCTGCATGTACCACTGAAAGAGACTGTTGCTGCCTGGGAAAGCCAGCGCAAGAGTAAGGGAGTAAAGAGCAGCAGCAAAGCAGCAAAGACATGCTGCGCTGCTGAGCAAGACAGAGCCAACGAGAGCCTTGGCAGCAGCAAAGAAACCCCACACTGCTGCTGCAGCAGCAAACACGAAGCAGCACTTCAGACACAGCTGCCTGCAGCGCTGCGGAGGCTCGAAGTGAAACCAAGACAGAGACACGCGGGCGGGGAAGCGCGGCGGCGAGGCGCCCCTCATGCCGGCAGCAGCTGCAGCAACTGCTGCTGCAGCGCAGCAAGAGGCGGTGGGGAAGCAGCAGCACTTGCTGCAGCAGCAAACGGGGGCTTGGGGCCTCGACTGCTTCCAGCTGGCTGCGAAACGATATATATACAAGACATAGGAGGCGCTGCAGCCTCCAGCGCGGGGGGGGGAAGAAGGGGGGGGTGAAGCAGCAGCAGTTCTCGGGAATTCGCGAGAAACGGAAAAGTTAGAATGAAAATTTGCTGCAGAACAAATTGGGGAGGGGAAATTGCTGCTTCGAGCTGCTGTCGGGGCCTGCAGCGCGGCGCTCAGCGCAGAGAAACGCCAGAAATGCAGGATCAGGGGGCCCCTCGACCGGCTCTGAGTTTGTAAAACATGCAGCAGCTCAATCTAAATACTTTCTTTTATTATTCGCGCCGTTTAGGCAAAAACTTGGAGGCTGCATGCGGCAAACTCTTGCCAGTCGTCCGCTGGCGTTGAGAGGGCCCCAAGTGCGCTGGCTGGACCGAGAGGGGAGGGAGGGCCGCCCGCGAATAATACCGAAGCTAAACAAATTTTAATGCAAATTAAAAAGAAGTATTTACGGAAATTAAACTCCGGTGAATATAAGCCGTTGGCTAGTCATTTAATGGGCTGCTGCTCGCTGTCGGCAGCGCCCGCGGTGGTCCGAAGGTTCTGCTGCTGCTGGGCCGCAGCCACCAAGCTGGAGCTGAAGAAGAACTGTGAAGCGCAGTTGCCCTTAATTTATTCGAAACTTCGTAGATAGACTTTTGCGTTTTGAATTAGAGAAGCTGCTGGAGAGATTCTTGGCTTTTCGCCGTTGGAAACAGTAAAGCGCTCAGCGTGGAAGGCGCCAGCCAGGCACACGGCTCGAGTCGGACGGCTGGCGGCTTCGATTGTCTACACTTTTTGTCTTCTGGCCGCGATTTTCGAGAATTATTTGGTCAATTAAAGTCATTTTGCTCTAAAACGAGGCGAGCAACGGGGGCAGACAGCGGCGATGAGTCGGCGCGGCACAACATGAACACAACCTCAGCGGCTTCTTTCCCTTGGCGTCTGATGACCAGACCTCCTT
>NW_013654005.1:22500-33941 GCF_000499385.1 Eimeria necatrix
TGGCAGGAGAAAGGCGGCGTCGCCATCCTTGTCTGCGATGGTCAGCTGCTGCATAGCTGCTGCTGCTGCTGCTGCTGCTGCTGCTGCTGCTGCTGGGGCCGCGGCAGCAGCAGCAGCCGCTGCTGCTGCTCTGCTGCTGGGGCCGCGGGGCGGGGTGGCTGGCGGTGGGCAGGGGCTCCTGGCTGGCCCCCCGCTGCATGCTTCAGAAAGGGCAAGCAGCAAAGAAGCTGCGGGCTGCTGCTGTTGCTGCTGCAGTGCTGCTGCAGCGTTTAGGCATCTGCTGCGGTGTCTTCTCCAGATAGAGCTGCTCGGGCTACCTGGGCAGAGCCTGAGTTGCTGCTGGGCGCTGGCTCATGAATTCTGCGCGGAGACGGCAGCGGGGGCGGCGGGCGCTGCTGCTGCTGCTGCGGCGGCGGCGGCGCTGCTGCTGCTGCTGCTGCTGCTGCTGCGCTGCTGCTGCGCCGCCACTGGCACGCCCAGCAGCAGCTCCGCAGCAGCAAACAGCCACGGGGGCCCTCGGGCTCGCGGACTTCGGCTGTCTTCTCCAGAAACTCTAGAGAGCCCCGCGAACGGGAATCTGTCGAAGTCCGAGAGGGAACAGCGGGAGGAGCATCGAGCTAGCCGCGAAGTGCTGCGGCTGCTGCTGCAGCGCCTGGCCTCTGTTCAGCCCAGGTTTGGGAAAAGGACAAAAGAAAAAGCGAAGCAAAGAAAGGACAAATTCATATTTTGGAAGGACACCCACGGATCGCCTCGCCGCAGCGCCACAGCCACCTCGGGCCGATTTTGCATGCCTTGCCAAGAAGTAACCTGCACTCGCGGGCTTTCTTAGCTCCGGAAAAGAACCTCGCGGAGAAAATATTAAAACAAAATAAACCCGATTCAAATTCAACGCTTTACCTGCAACTTAACTAACTTCTCCCCCACACGGGCAGCGATCTTTCCGCCAAGTTGGATTCGGGTGTACAGGCACCTCGCAAGCGGCACAGCTCGCCGCCCACTTTTTGCCAATTGGAATTGTTTTGAGAACTGTTGAAAGAGTTTAAAGTGTCCGTCGCGCGAGGGAGCTGTCAATACACTGCAGACCCAGCCCTGCGCCGTTATCTGCATCCCAGTTGCGGCGCTGCTCAGCGCCGCTCCCGCAGGCCACCCCCTGCGATCCTCGGGAAACTCCCCGATAAAGCCCCTTTTTTATTGCATTTTTGCAACGAAATTCACTTTTCTCTTGCCAACGACTCCAAATAATCCCGGAAAACGCCGCCGGCGCGCTGCTTTCCCTCCCCGGTTAGGCGCTGGCTCACGCACCCGGACTAGCCCGCCGCCGGGTCTTGTGCATTTTTAGCGCTACTTTTCACGAAATAAACTACATTTAGCTCTTTTGCAATTATTCAAAGGCCTCACTACTTCTAAAAACGCTCCGGGGCCCCAATTGCCCCCGCTTTCCACTTTCTGAACGGCCAGCCGCCCGCCGCTCTGCTGCGGACCCGCGCTGCTGCATCGCCCCCGCTCCCTCTTGCTGCTGCAGCAGCACTCTTGCTGCTGCTGCTTCGCCCCGCAGCAACTACACTACCCCTACGCAGATTGGCAGCAGCAATTAGCGCTGAGGGGCTGCCGCGCCTGCGGCTGGCTGGCTGGCTGGCTAGCTAGCTGCAGCTAGCTGTTCGCCGTGGCTAGCTAGCTAGCCACGTGGCTAGCTGCCCGCGGGCCCCCAGCTGCCTCCCCTTTCTAAAACTCCAATTAAATACTAAGACAAACTAGCAACAACTTAGTAGCTGCATAATTCACTGAGCTTCCCTCGGCCTTTGTTGCGGCTTTGCCGCTGCACTGCAAACAAGCCGCGAGGCAGCAGCAGCTGCTGCAGCCACTGCAGCACCAGCAGCAGCAGCAGCAGCAGCAGCAGCTGCTGCTGCTGCTGCTGCTGCAGCAAGATGCTTGCGAAGCTCCTCTCAGGGCTACTGAGCCTGAGCAGCCAGCTGTCTTTTCTTCCACATTTTCGCCGCCTGCAAAATCTTCAAGTTCTGCGTACAGCAGCGGGGTGTACATACACCCGAAACCCACAAGTTGAAAACATTCAAATCCAAAAAAGCCCATCAGAAATGTTTTTTGCTCACATTAAGTGCATGCTCTCTACAAACTTCAACTTCGTGTAGTATTCTTTATTTATCTTTTGCTACTTTTATTTATTTTTAATTTATTTATTTATATCTTATTACTTTTGCAGCATATATATGTATATAGTTATGCTTGTGTTCAATGTGCATGCATACAAACACAAGCACTACATATATATATATATATATATATATATATATATATATATATATATATATATATATATATATTATATATATATATTATATACATAATATATAATATATAATATATAATATATAATATATAATATATAATATATAATATATATTATATATTATATAATGTATATAAATATAGATTTTATGAATTTAAAAATAAACACATAAAAATATATATAAATCCCACAGCTGCACTGCAAACAGAAACATTCAGCAGCAGCAGCAGCTGCGCCTGCTGCCCAAATGGCCTCAAAGGCTTCGCAGCACTGCAGCAGCAGCAGCAGCAGCAAATACTAAGCAGCAGCAGCAGCAGCAAAAGTCGCTCGCACCAGCAGCAGCAGCCACAACACGAACGGCACTAGCCGCACTAGCACTGCAGCAGCAGCAGCAACAGTCACAAGGAGCTGCAGCAGCAGCAGCAGCAGCAGCAGCAAGAGCCGCAGCAGCAGCAGGAGGAAGCTGAAAAGTGTTTAAAAAGCAACTTGTGAATAAACGGAAGAAACAAAAAGAAAAGCTCCGCGAAATTGGGGTGTACGTCCACCTCACCGCTGCAGAACCCTCGTCGTCGGGAAACACAAAAGTCAAACTTTCTGTCACTTCTTCAACTCCGTTTGCATTTTTTTGAGTTTTTCTTTTTTTTATTTTCTTCGGAAGCAGCCGAAACACCCGCTGAATAGCAGCAGCCTCCCCCCCCTCCCGCTCCAGCGCCAGCCAGTGCTGCAGCAGCAGCAGCAGCAGCAGCAGCAGCAGCAGCAGCAGCAGCGGAGTTCCAGCTGCTGCAGTTCAGTTTGTGCTGCTGCAGCGGGCGGGGGGCTTCGCCGGCGCGAGGCCGCAGCCGCAGCAAACAGGCCGACGGCCCTAAACCCTAAACCCTAAACCCTAGGCTCTAAACCCTAAACCCTAGACCCTGGACAAACCCTCAGCTCCAAGCCTAAACCGTCCCCCGAAAACCCTAGCTAGGCCCTCAGCTTGCTGCTGCGAAACCCCCAGTGTGTCCTGGGCTGCACCAACCCTCCTGCTGCAGCAGCAGCAGCAGCAGCAGCAGCAGCAGCAGCAGCAATTTCTTCCAAACAATCTTTTGCCAATTTGCTGCTTCTTGGCTCACCTCCAGCAGCGCCGCTCGGTCTTCGTCCCACCCATTTGCCTTGCAGACTTCTAGCCCTCTGTTTATTACCTGCAGCAGCAGCAGCAGCAGCAGCAGCAGCAGCAGCAGCAGCAGCAGCAGCGGCAGCGGCGGCGGCGGAGGAGGAGGAGTGCAGGCGGGAAGGGAGGGGCGCAGAGGGCAGCCACGATAATGGACGACTCGCGACACGGAACAGCCAACCGCCGTAAACCCTAAACCCTAAACCCTAAACCCTAAACCCTAAACCCTAAACCCCAAACCCTAAACCCCAAACCCCAAGCCCTAAACCCCACGCCCTAAACCTAACCCCAAACCCTAAACCCAAACCCCAAACCCCAAACCTCAGCCCTAAACAACCCTAAACCCCAAACCCTAAACCCTAAACCCTAAACAACCCTAAACCCCAAACCCTAAACCCTAAACCCTAAACAACCCTAAACCCCAAACCCTAAACCCTAAACCCTAAACCCTAAACCCTCGCCTGCGCACCAGTTCGGGCATTTCCATTTGCTCCATGGAAACGGCGATTTCGCAAATGGCTCTGGCCCTCTCCGTCTCCTCCGCCAGCACCTCCAGTTCTATCATTTGGATCCACGCCTGCACAGAAAAAAGCTAGCTAGCTAGCTAGCTAGCTAGCTAGCTGGCTGGCTAGCTGGCTAGCTATGTGGTGGCCAGCAAGTCAGCTGCATGTCTACATATCTGTCTAGCTAGCTAGCTAGCTAGCTAGCTAGCTAGACAACTAGCTAGCTATATTTCTACCTAGCGAGGCAACTAGCTAGCTAGCTAACTATGTATCTACCTCCATGTCTAGCCACTCAGCTAGCTACACATCTAGCTAGTTAGCCTGCAATGCATCTAGCTATCGAGCCAGTAAGCCACCCAGCCATCTAGCTAGCTAGCTATCTAGCTAGCTGGCTAGCTAGTCAGCCGCCCAGCTACCCAGGCAGCTAGCTACCTATCTGGCTATCGAGCTAGCTAACTGGCTAGCCAGCTAGCCAGCCAGCTAGCTAGCCAGCTAGCTAGCTAGCCAGCCAACCAGCTAGCCAGCCAGCTAGCCAGCTAGCTAGCTAGCTAGCCAGCCAGCCAGCTAGCCAGCTAGCTAGCTAGCTAGCTAGCTAGCTAGCCAAGTACCTTGGGGTTGAGGGGGTAAGTCTCGATGAACTTGGCGTGGATTTGGCGACACCTGTCGATGTTGCCGAGGCGAAGTTCGAGTTGGGCGTAGGCCTGGAAGATTTTCTCTTTGCCGCATTTGGCAATTGCTGCTCCGAAGATCTTGCGGGCCCTGTCCAGATTCAGCTGCCGGATCTGGCAGCAGCAGCAGCAGCAGCAGAAGCAGCAGCAGCAGCAGCAGCAGCAGAAGCAGCAGCAGCAGCAGCAGCGACCTATCGAAGCGGAGCAGCAAAAACACGAAGGAAAGACAAAACAATTGCAAATGAAGCAGCAAAGTTGTCAGAAGAGAACTCAAAGAAGCCGCAAATAAGGAAGCAAAGATGGGAATTCAATATTCGAAAAAGCTGCAGCAGCAGCAAAGAACTCGCGGGACAAAAGCTCCAAAGAAATGCAAATAAAGCAGCAAATTGCTTTTAAAATAAATTGAAAAGATCTGCAATTGAAGCAGCAAACGGAGAAGAAAGGATTGGAAAGAATTCCAAAAACGGCAAACTCGGCAAACAGAATTCAAAAAGCTGCAGCTGAAAAGACAAATTCAAAATGCAAAAAGTTCGCAGAATTGGAAATAAAAAAAAGAATGGGAATTTCGGAATTGAAATAATTTCAGAAAAAAGAAAAGCAAAGTTTAAAGTTCGAAAGAACACGGAAAGCTGCAGCAAGTGCCAGAGCAAGAACTTGAAAGCGCGTCAGTTCACAACTCTAAATAGGTCCAAATGAAGGAAAAAATGAATTAAATTAATTAAAATGGAAAAGATATTACATTTAAATATTAATTTACAAATAATTATTCATAAAACAGCGCATTAGAATGTCAGAATTCAAACGAAATGCAACGGAAAGGCAAATTCATGAATTCAGAACTTCGAAGTTGCGAAAAAGCAGCAAACTCCAAAGTTCAAAATGCTGGAGAAAAAGAAACATAATTTGAAATTCAAAAAGCTGCAAATAAATTACCAAAAAAGAAACATAATTTGAAATTCAAACAGCTGCAAATAAATCATCAAAAAAGAAACATAATTTGAAATTCAAAAAGCTGCAAATAAATTAACAAAAAAGAAACATAATTTGAAATTCAAAAAGCTGCAAATAAATCATCCAAAAGATACATATTTGAAATTCAAAGAGCTGCAAATAAATCATCAAAAAAGAAACATAATTTGAAGTTCAAAAAGCTGCAAATAAATTAACAAAAAAAATTAAAATTCAAAAAGCTGCAAATAAATTTAAAAATTCGAAATTAAATCGAAAAAGCCGCATTTGAAAATGCAGCAAATTGGTGAATTCAGGAACTGAAAAAGAGCAGCAGAAGTGCACTTGCAAATGAAAAAGCAATTTACAAATTCAAAGAAAGAAAGAATTCCTAAATTGAAACAAAGAAACAATTTTAAAAAACCAAAACAAACAAAACAAAAAGAAAAGTTCAAAACAAACAAAACAAAAAGACAAATCGAAATCCAGGATCTGAAAGCTGCTGCTGCTGCTGCTGCGCAGCAGCAGCAGCAGCAGCAGCAGCTTAGGTGGGGGGAGGCCCCGGGCGCGGAAAGCAGGCGAAAACGGCGGAAAAAAAGCGGAAAAAAAGCCAAAAAAGGAAAAAAAGAATAAAAAAGAATAAAAAAGAATAAAAAGGAATAAAAAGGAGTAAAAAAGAGTAAAAAAGGGGCAAAAAAAGCGAATTTCTCGGAGTTTTTCCGGTTTTGAACCCACCGCGTCCAGTACCGCTTCTGCAGCACGGGGGGGGTGTTGGCCACCGCCCGCTCGTAAACATTTCGAGTTCTTTCCACATCTCCTGCTGCTTCTTCTAATCTTAAATAATCAATCCACCCGTCGTAGTTGCACGGATTTTCGTGCAAAGCCTCTTCGTACACGAAACGCCGCTTCGACAGCACTGTTTCCTCCAGCCCCTCCCTGCAGCAGCAGCAGCAGCAGCAGCAGCAGCAGCAGCGGCGGCAGCAGCAGGGGGAGGTGGCGAGCAGCGCAGGAACCGCCGGAATTCAGCAGCAGCAGCAACAGGGGAGGTAGGGAGCAGCGCGGGAACAGCCGAAATGCAACAGCAGCAGCAGCAGCAGCAGCAGCAGCAGCAGCGGCAGAAGGGGAGGTACGGGACTGCGCAGGAACGGCCGGAATGCAGCAGCAGCAGCAGCAGCAGCAGCAGCAGCGGGATGAAACTGGGGCAGAGAACTGCACAGGTGTAGCAAAAATGCAGCAGCAGCAGCAAGGGGAAGAAGCCCAGGCAGAGAGCTGCACAGCAGCAACGGAAGTGCAGCAGCAGCTGCTGCTGCGGCAGCTGCTGCTGCAGCAGGCTGCCGCAGATGCAGCGAGTGACACAGCAGCAGCAGCAGGGCACGGCAGCAGCAGCGGGGAGACACAGCAGCAACAGAGACACGGGATCAGCAGCAAAACGGCCACAGCACAGCAGCAGGAAGTCGCCACAGCAGCAGCAGGCAGCCGCAGCAGCAGCAAAGAACCCTGGCAGCAGCAGGAAGCGGATGTGCAGCAGCAGCAGCAAAGCAGCCGCAGCAGCAGCAAAACAGCCGCAGCAGCAGCAAAACAGCCGCAGCAGCAGCAGCTTGAAACTGCAGCCAGAGCCCACTGTGGCGAGGAGTTCAGAAGACACACTTGGGCTTGAAACACACAGCAGAGGGCCTAGGGTTTAGGGTTTAGGGTTTAGGGTTTAGGGTTTAGGGTTTACTTGTCGCCGAATTGCTTCTGAAATGCCACATATTTCGAATAAAGTTCATCCGCCTGCCCTCGGGGCACTCTCTGCAGCGCTGCCTCATAAATTGCTTTTGCTCTACAAATAAATAAATAAATAAATAAATAAATAAATAAATAAATAAATAAATAAATAAATAAATAAATAAATAATAAATAAATGATAAATAAAAAATAATAAATGGCAAACTGGGAGCATGGAAAGGAAGAAAAGGTCGCGGATGCGCCGCTGTGGTGTATGTACACCTGAAAAAAACTGGAGACTGATTTAAATTTTTGACTTAAATTAAATTAAATTATTATATTTAATTTAACTTAATTTAATTTAATTTATTTAAAGTCAATTATATAATTAAATTATTTCGTTATTTGATTTATTTTAATTATTTTATTTACCTTTCCCTCTCGTGCTGCCGCTCTTCAAAGGCTGCGAACTTCAAATAAAATTGTTCATTCAACATGTCTTCGGGCAGCAGTTCAATCTGCATGCATTGTTTGCAAAAATGAATAATAAATAAATAATAAATAAATAAATAAATAAATAAATAATAAATAATAAATAAATAAATAATAAATAAATAATAAATAAATAAATAATAAATAAATAAATAATAAATAAATAAATCAATAAATAATAAATAATAAATAAATAATAAATAAATAATAAATAAACAAATAAATAAATAAATAAATACATATATTTATATGTAAATAAATGATATATAAAAGAAACAGAATAGTTAAAAAGAAGAAGAAACTGAAGAGGGAAAGAAATCAAAAGAAAAAGACATCAAAAGACATTAAAAGGAAGTTAAATAGAAATAAATAAAAAGAAATAAAAAGGAAATAAAAACAAATAAATAAAAAAACAAATGAAGTAAAACAGACAAAACAGACAAAACAGACGAAATAAACAAAATAGACGAAATAAACAGAACAGAATAAACAGAACAAACCAAATAAATAATATATATTAATAGATAAAATAAATAAAACAAACAAATAAACAAAACAAACAAAACAAACAAAACAAACAAAACAAACAAAACAAACAAAACAAACAAAATAACCAAAACAAGTAAAACAAACATAATAAACAAAACAAACAAAATAACTAAAACAAACAAAACAAACAAAATAAACACAACAAACAAAACAAACAACAAAACAAATAAACAAAACAAACAAAAAAAACAAAACAAATAAATAAATAAATAAATAAATAAATAGATAAATAAATAAATAAAAAGTTTTACAGCTTTTTCAAATCCCGCTCGAGCTCTTGGAATGTTTTTGTGTTTTTCTTCGAATTTGCAAAACCGCAAAAAAGACTCTTGACTTGGCCGGTTGCTCAGGTACCTTCGCCGCAAACCCTAAACCCTAAACCCTAAACCCTAAACCCTAAACCCTAAACCCTAGACCCTAAACCCTGGACCCTAAAGCAGCCCTTTCTGCGCGTGAGTCGGCTGGCTGCTTCTGAGCAGCTGCTCCGGGGCTGGATGCTACGGCTTGGCTAAGGGTTTAGGGTTTAGGGTTTAGGGTTTAGGGTTTAGGGTTTAGGGTTTGCCTTTCGAAGACGCGTCGGGCCCTTTCGAGTTCTTTGCAGCGCTCTTCGAAGTGTATGTACACCAGCCAGCCCTTGTCCGAGGGGTTCCACTCCATCCACCGTTCGTACACCCCGCGGGCCCCTGCAGCAAACCCCACACTGCTGCTGCTGCTGCTGCTGCTGCTGCTGCTGCTGCTGCTGCTGCTGCTGCTGCTGCTGCTGCTGCTGACCTGCGTAGTTGCCGAGCAGCTCCTCCATGTGCGCGTATTTGAACCAAAACTGCTCCACTCTCGGCAGCAACTGACAAACCCTATTATAGAGGTTGCGGCAGCTAACCACGAACTTGTTGCTGCTTTCCATTTCAATGTACTTGAGCCACAAACTCACGTTCTGGTAGTCCACCAGCAGCGCCCGCTCAAACACGCTCCGCGCCCTGCAAACCACAAATTAGGGTTTAGGGTTTAGGGTTTGGGGTTTGGGGTTTAGGGTCCGCGTGCGCTTCGAACTTGGCGGCTCAGCGCGTGCGTGAGAGGCTTGGGGTTTAGGGTTTGGGGGTTAGGGTTTGGGGGTTAGGGCTGCGGGTTTGGGGTTTAGGACTTGGGGCTTAGGGTTTGGGGTTTAGGGTTTAGGGTTTGGGGTTTCGCGCCAGCACACGCATGTAGGGAAGGCCGCAGGGCTCCGGGCTCTAGTTCGAGGGTCCAGTGTTCAAGTTTAGGGTTTAGGGTTTAGGGTTTAGGGTTTGGGGCCCTAGGGTTTCAGGTTTCGCGCGTAAATCGTGTCGCTAAAGTTCTAGGCCTAGGGTTTAGGGTTTAGGGTTTAGTGGCGGCGTTGGGGTCTGGGGTTCAAGGGAAGGCCACGAGGGTTTAGGGTTTAGGGTTTAGGGTTTAGGGTTTGCAGTCATTGGCTCTGCCTCTGCGCCTCTGGCGTCTCCCCGCCGAGTCCCGAAAGCCCTGCAGGCGCCCCCCACGCCCCCTATCCCCCCTCTAGGGTCTAGGGTTTAGGGTTTAGGGTTTAGGGTTTAGGGTTTAGGGTTTAGGGTTTGCCTGCGGAACTCTCGCTGGGCAGCCTCCCAAAGCGCGTATTTGATCCAAGTGCCGATGTGGTGTCTTTGTCTGCGAATGGAGTCTTCGAATTCTTTTCTTTTGTTGAGTCTGTACACCTCAAGTTCTTCATCATCCACAATCCGCTGCTGCGGCTTTGCTGCTGCTGCATCTTCCAGCTGTCTGTCCACTGCTTCCCGCAGCAGCTGCTCCGCAGTTATTTGAACTGCTGCTGGCATTTTATTTTTAACTTCCATTTGTTTCCAGCTGGCCCCCAAGGGGTAGTTTTTGGCGCCCCTGCGGGGCGCGGCAGCCGCCTCCGCCATCGCAAACCCTAAACCCTAAACCCTAAACCCTAAACCCTCGGCCGCCTGCGGCGCGCGACGCGCGCGATCCGGCGAGGATGGAGCCGAACTGGCGCGAAATTCCGACAAATGGGATTATTTGTTTTACAAATAAGATTATTTACTCAAAAATTAATCCAAAAAACCCGAAAAAAACTCCAATTCCGCACTCCGAACCGAAACCCGAGCGCCGGAAGCCAACCACAGCCCCGGCCAACGCATGCATGCGCCGCGCCTCCGTTTGGCCTTTTATTCTTTCATTTTCCTTTTAAATATATATTTTTTAACAAATAAATGTTTTGATTTCCTCCAAAGGGCCTCTTCGCCTCAGCTTTCCGACCGAGTTCCCCGCCGCGCCCCGGGTGTCTGTACACCCCGCCACTCTTGCCACGCGCGCGCTCTTCGTCTTCCTTCATTGTGGCCAAATTTCTTTTATTTGCGTTTATTTTGTTCCGCATTTTAATTTAATTTGCGAAAATTTAACTCCTTTTGATCTTGTCCGTCAGTTTAAACGCAAAAGCCCGCCAGAAACCCCAGAAAAAGCCACTGGATGCTTCCGGGCCTGCAGCTCCAGCTAACTACTCGCTAGCTAGCCACGAAGTGTACTCGCTAGCTAGCCACGAAGTGGCTAGCTAGTGGCTAGCTAGCCGCCTACTGGCTAGCCACTGGCTAGCTAGCTAGCTAGGGAACAGCTCCGCTAGGGACAACTACGCCTGCAGCTGCTACAAACTCGCACGAGTAGCGGATCTGCTGCTGCTGCTGCTGCTGCTGCTGCTGCTGCTGCTGCTGCAGGCAGCACAAGTGGTATCGGCTCCCGTCTAGCGTTATTATAACTTAATCACTAAAACAATTAGTCGATCACTGAGCAGCAGCTGCTGCTGCTGCAGCTCTTGCTGCTGCTGCTGCAGCTCTTGCTGCTGCAAGCGCTGCAGCAGGCACTTGAAACTCGATTTGCGGCGCTGCTGCTGCTGCCTTCAGTGCCGCAGCACCCAGCAGCCACCGCAGCAGCAGCAGCAGCAGCAGCAGCAGCAGCAACTGCTGCTGCTGCGCAAGCGGCAGCTCATGAATTAGATGAATTTAGAAGATCCATAGCGAAACCAGCCCTCCAGCATGCTACATCCTGCTGCTGCTGCGGCTCATCAGCTGGCCCGCCGGCCGATGAGGACTCCTCACGCCGCAGCCCGCTCCTACACTTCC
>NW_013654006.1:0-2244 GCF_000499385.1 Eimeria necatrix
TTAGCGTAACTTGTGTAACTGGAAGCAGGGGATCAAGGCTGGATAATGGTGATGCGTCAGTTGCTGGTGACGGTCGTACAGGTGGTTTGTTTGTGTATATATATGTTGGTGCCTGAAAATTTTGGGGATCAATAAAGCGTTTGGAAGGACATGTGTTAATAATATGAAGTACCCGCTAGCGTTGCATGGTGTGCAGTATGTACGTGGAGACGAAACGTGATGAGTATTGAGTACTGAGTTGGTAGGGCTCGGCGAATCACTTGGCCTTGTTCGTTCCGCGTTTGGCATGAGTGGTCGATTGAAAACGATTCAATTTGTGGTGCAGAAGAAATTGGGAGGAGCGACAATTGTGTTGTCGCGGCCGACAGGACATCGCGCGTCACTCTGGTGTTCTGCTCATTTTAGCTTTGGAAAGGCATTTGGTTGTTGAAGTATTGCTGCTTTGTGGCTGATTTTGTTTATGCATGAGGGTTGCGATGGAACGCGCACTCGCCCACCTGCAAGGTTACAAGCGATGTAGGAGGCGCGACAATTGTGTTGTCGCGGCCGACAGGACATGGCGCGTCACTCTGGTGTTCTGCTCATTTTAGCTTTGGAAAGGCACTTGATTGTTGAAGTGTCGCTGCTTTGTGGCTGATTTTGTTTATGCATGAGGGTTGCGATGGAACGCGCACTCGCCCACCTGCAAGGTTACAAGCGATGTAGGGTAAAAGGGTTTGGCACGGTCTGGAACGCTCTGCACTCCTCATGTGCACTGTAGTTGACCACAACAACTATGCGGAGTCTGTGCATAATTTGCAACGGTCACAGCTGCAGCTCTAGCTGCAGGTGTGCACGTTGCAAATTAAGTGTGAGGTAGAGATGTCCTTGTCTGTAATCGCGAGGCGGATGGGTGTCGCTGTGGCGAGGAAGCGCTACTCCCGTGTGTGAAATATTTGCAGTTTACCATGTTTTCCTTTTTATCCTGCATCGAGAGCATCTTTTGCGGCCTATTGCGCATAAAGCCGCGCCCACTACAGGCGGCAGTTGCCTTCCTGATTGCTGCACAAGAGGCTGGGCTTCACGTCGAGATGAGAGCACCTCGCGAGTAGGCATTTAAGAAGCGCCGCTGCTACAGGGAGTACGTCTTCATTAAGTCAACCAATGTCACCTTCCTTCACGGATTCAACAGCTTTGAATGCCGAACCAACCGCATGCGCTCGCCGGCCACCTCCACATTTAGAGTGCTGCTTGCTGTGTGGATGTCGGCAGCTCTGAGATGCTTTGGTTTCACACCGCCGTCATTGCTTTTGTGCAGCCCGTAGGTACACTTCTGCGTGGTGCGTGCCAGAATGACGAACAATAGCAAGACGTTGGAAGGACTGCAAATGCACTTGTGTGACTTCGTGTCCTTTTCGACAATTAAATCCTGCCTCTGTTGCAAGTTCAGCGCGAATGACGCGATCTACATAATTTGGCAGAGTTGCAAGTGAGAAGTGGGATTTTCGGATAGTGAGCTGGGATGCAAAGTAACCCAGATGCGTGGTGGCGGATTACTCAGGTTTCGGCCCGTCCGTTGGGACGAAGTTCGCGTTGGACATTTGGCGAATACGTCTATGGCGAAATGCCTGCCGTCGGTTTCGACAGTGCTTTTTTTGTTGCAGCAATTCTGATGCACATAATTTTGGGGCAATGCCTTGGTCGAGGCGAAGCACCTGTAGAAACGAGGCCCACGTGCCTTCCCGTGACTTGCTTGCACACTGCGTGTGAAGATACAGAATTCGACATTAAACATTTGTATGTGGAGAGCGTGGAGCGGAATGCAGTTGGGCCTGCTATGAGTTCGGTGTGCGACACGAAAGGCACGAATGTTTTGTAGGGGCGTCTGCATGAGCTGGTCGCGGCAAGCGGGAGGAACTGTGGCGGGGAAATGCTTCTCGCTGTAGTGCATCGAACGCTGCCCGTAATGCGCTTGTTTGCTTGATTCAAGTTCTGCGTAGATTCAGTTGGCGTTATTTTGCGAATTCGTCGCAGTATTTCATATGCATCAGGGGTGAGACAGCGTGCGCACTTGCCCGTGTAAAAGGCAATGAAACGTATGTGCAGAGTACTCGGTAGCAAGTGCAGATAGCTCTGCTGTAATTTGCGTGGAGAATGAGGAATGTCCGGAGCGTGAGCAGAGTTTAGTAGGTGCAGTTGACGTCCAGCTTGTTTGTAGGCCTGTGAAGGACGGATATCCCTGTGGGAAGGAAGCGCAAGTCTCGT
>NW_013654007.1:0-1102 GCF_000499385.1 Eimeria necatrix
AGCCGATGGGATAATAAAAGCCTGTCCTGGCGATACCTGTAGCACAGCGGAGCGGTATTGTATCGAGAGTAAAAATTATTCGCCGCAGCGCTGGCGTGATGCACAAGTCTTCGCCGCAGTGCGGGCATGGTACTGCGAGCTGGAAAGCCTAGGAACCGCGTGTCGAGCAAACGCGAAGCTGTGGTTTTGACAGTTTGTGACAATATGACTAGCTCGGGTACAAACAAAGATCTAAATGCATGCAAAGCCGGCAATGGTTGTTCTTCAGTAAAGCCGACTCTCCACTGTAGATGCATGGTTTACAAATCGGCTTAATGTTCGTTTCGAGACTCGCTTATGCGCATTTCATGGTAAGGAGTGATGGACTGGTTAGGGGAAGTAAGATCACATTATTCTGGCTGTCAAACTGATACAACCACAGAAATGGGCCATCATGCAAGTCCATAAAGGCGATCTGCGTGTGGAAGAAACCAGATGTGCAAGCCTGCCGACGAGAAAAAGACTCAGATTCTACAGGTTCGTAGAGTCCTGGGAGTTTTCTGATGTACTGAAGCGATCTTCAACGACTGCACTAGAAGCTGTATGACGGGAAAAACATATCGAGTACGGTTCATAAGAGCCACCAACCAGCTATGAGACAAGAGAAGCGGTACCCTGATGTGTCCCGAGGGGAATGGCAAGTCACTGTATTCAGTGACAGACGTATTGCTACGCTTGCAGCCTTCTTAGTAGCCAGCTAAGGCGAATGCAGAGCATGGGATTTCGAGAAGTCGATGCAGCGTTTTAGACCTTGATACACCATTCATCCCGAGCTTGTCCGACGGAACAGTCAAAATGCCTGCCCAAAGCGACGCTTTGGAATACCAGGAAACGCCTTCAGTCATTGTCTTGAAGGTATTCTCACGCAAACGCTCAGAAGGGAAGAAAGAGGGAAACGTACCTTCTATATTTTAGAAAGGGTCCTCCATCCCGAGTATTTTGCGATTCTCAGCACCTACGGCTATAGCTCTCTTGACGCACACTTAAGGGTTGGTGCAACGGAGTGCTGGAACACTGTTCTTCTGGGGTTCATTCAGGCTGGAGAAATGCAGCAAATCTTCTG
>NW_013654008.1:0-1369 GCF_000499385.1 Eimeria necatrix
GATGCATCGACGTCTCAGCTTCCAGCACAACCGGATTTCTGTGCTCTGCTCTCTGTGCTTTGCCGCTTGCTGAATGGTCGGCTGTCGCACCATTCAGACCACAGGCCGTGCGCGTGCTACGGAGTGACGCAGGCTGCATTAATGGCACCTCAGGATGAGAGTCGTGCGGATAACGAGGCCTGCGCCTGCCCGCCACTGCGTTAACTGTGTCAAGGTGAAATTGTAGACTCTACTTAGCTGCTAGTTAGGACACTATTTAATTCACATGACCATGTAATTGAACAACTACACTATGTACCAAAGAGAAAATCTGCTCCTTTGAAAAAAGCATGTAGAGGAGGAATACGCAGGGAGCATTCTCCAACTAGCCCATTGTAGTCTATTCCATGAAGAAACTGTGTTCTTCCCCATCCAGAATTCTGACACTAGACAACCACGCAACTTTCGGCTTTTTCTGCCTTCCGTTTTGTTAAACGCATAGTGATTAGCGAACTGAGGAGTTGGGTAGTCCATGAGCTCCGCAGCATAGCAAGCACCTAGCTTCAACAACAAGAGAGCTAGCATTCTGCACTTCATTCCTGATGTATTTGTAATGATTGAGCACACGTGTGCCGTAGAAAATCAGTTTCAAATGCACCAAGGCCACTTATTCTATATGTATCGTATGAAAACGCATCAAACTGTTGCGGAGGCCTATGCACTGTTGCCGCTGCTTGGCGAGGACCTCTGCATTTCACCAGGCCCCGCCTCAACCAGATCAAACCATTCCTGTTGCTTGAAAATCTGGCTAGGGGCAGCTTCATTCAGTGCAAGGACGCTCAATACTCTGCAAAATGTCTGCTAACGACGCACGAGCTGTGCCTGGAGTCTCGGATTGCTGTCACTGGAACACCCCATGCAGACTATGAAGGCCATTGCCTTGATTTGCCTGTAGAAGGCTCACACACGACAGCGCTAGTTGTATCATCCGCTAAGTGTGCGTACAGTTGTTTCTGTCGTTATGTGTCTCTGTCCCTCCACGTTCTCAAAACTGGTTTCGTCATAGGTACTCCGGTAACACAATGTGCTCGCCAAGAACTAAGAGGCTGCACAACACCTCAGGCGTGCCAACTTCCAAAGCAGAAATCCAGACAAGTAGCACACAACTCGCTTTTCTTCATGAATCAAGAGCACATGAGGCACGCGGCACTGCACGCCACAAGGAGCACTGCCCAGGCGACACGGTGCAAAATCATATGAGCATTTGCCAGGTGCGAACGCAGTGAAACTATCGCGGTGTTGTTGACTAACGCGCTGTTATCGCAATCCCAGTGAGCAAAATGCAGTCCTCGATTCATTACAACACGTATGCCCTCCCTCTAATCTCCAC
>NW_013654009.1:0-1559 GCF_000499385.1 Eimeria necatrix
GGAAGTCCGCCTCCTTCACCCATTTCGCTACAAACCACTGTGCAGCGGCAATTTTCGAAGCTGGTTTGCCAGCACAACGCATTCCACACCTGCCAAGAGACGCGGCCGAGTCACGAAGCAGCTCAGGCACCAAGATTGCAGCACCCATGTTGCAGGGCACAAACGCGAACAGCGCCTTGCGCGGGGTAGACGTACGAGCTGGACGACAAAAACGCATTATAAGCTAAGAGCCGCTCGACGCTTAGCAACTAAACTAAGGCTGGTTTTAGCAGACTCGTGAACATGGCTTGCTACAGTTCGACCAGTAGTGCAGCGTGGACCGCCGCCTGCGGGCGCCAGGGTGCGTTTTCAAGTGTGTTGATAACATTCCAATAACTGCAATTCGTATTGCTGAAGGTTTGTTGCTCTCAGGAGAGGCTGCGGTATTCGCAGCACGCAGCTACGTCCGTGAAGTGCCTGTGAATCCTTCCACGACGTGTGTGCTCTTTTCAGTTGTCCAAAATCGTTCACTGCATCAAGACCAACGGCACCTCTGAGCACAGCAATGTAATGAGTATCAAACAGATTTTTTCGTTATGTACGCAAATGACTATCGACATGTTTGGATCACCGATAAATACTACATGCACACGGCGAAGCGTAGAATACGGGGACTTATGTTGTACGTGGTCAGCAATATGAGACGAGTCATGTATGGAAAGGCGGAGTACGATGCTTGTGGTCTGCAGCGGGCTGCGCAGTTTCCTTTGGCGGGCAACCGTATTGACGTGTAGACTCAAGAATTGAAGAGCACAGGAACGAAGCAGATGCGGCAGTTAGTTGCAGGCCACCTCCTTACACCACGTTCACCAGCAAAAGTACTCACGTCCGTGCGCACACAGACGCTTACAAACAATGCTGCTAGCAATACGGAACCCATTTTTATGTTTGAAGCCATGGTTCTTCACAGATCTCGAACCAACGTGCTCGCATAATGGGAATGGATCAACAGACATAGTGCCCTAATGCCCTGAAGGGAGCGATTGCCCTACGCAACGACGTCTGCCACCTTCACTCACTTCGCTACATATTACTGCGTAGCGGCAACTGCCGAAGCTGATTTGCCAGCACAACGCATTTCACACCTGTCCAATGACGCGGCCGAGTCATGAAGTTGCTGAGGCAACAACAGTGCAGCATCAATTTTGCGGGACCCAACGAGCGAACCCCTCTGCAAGGCCCGAACATACATCCTGCATGAGTGAAAGGCATCACGCCAAGAGTCACAAAGCTCAGCGAGCAGACCAGGATGGGAAGCGTCAGCCGCATCTTGCATGCTGCAGTGTGATGGTCCAAAAGGAGTAGGGATATCTCAATAACTGCAATCGAAATTGCTGCACATCAACTGCTCTCAAGAGAAGCTGCTCTATCTGCAGCTAACGGCTACGTCCTAGGAGAGCATTTCATTGATGTGCGTGGTGCACTTAGTGTCGCAGCAGCGTGCACTGCATCGAGGCCGAAACCGCCGCAGATACAGCAGCGAATCACAGGCCAGCATCTCACAAAACGTTGAGTAGGCT
>NW_013654010.1:0-1230 GCF_000499385.1 Eimeria necatrix
GCATGTTTCTCCTCAGACGTATATAAGTTCTCTGAAGCGCTGTGTACTGCTCGCGTGTGCATACAGGAGAGATTTGCGCCACCCACCATATTGCTTACGTTCACGCTTCTCAAAACACGTATCGCTGTGTCCTTACCATCTGTTCGTTTGGCAGGCTGCGACCGTGCCCTCTTTACGTGTTGCGTAGGGCGTGATGCAATGAACTCCATGGCAAGGCTTTGTTCTCAGTATGACTGTGCCCACCACGCTGCTACGCAAAGCCACGGATTACCGAACCACAGACACACTTCTTGGAGGCATCCAATACCACCAGAATATTGATGGCCACCTACCACCAGGCCAAAACTTGAAAAATGATGCTGTACCTTTAGTGTTCTTTTATCATATATTGACCCCTAGTTGGGTTGGTACTGGAAAAGCATACCACTGCCTGCCAAGCCTTTTCGCCCTCCAGATAGCACAGGATACAGTCTAAAACATCACAAATCACTTCTGGATTTACTTGACTCACGAACTTGTCGCCGTCATCGTGCAAAGTAGCCACGCATAAATGTACTCGGCTCCTCAAAGTGCGAATCCTTGCGCCGATAAATTTTGATCTTGACGTTTCGAAAGCGTCAAACCATGCTCAACGCCAGCGCTACCCGACGTAATGCTTCCCGTGTTTGTTGGATGTCAGACATGCAGTGCACGATTATCAAAAACACGTCACAGCGATTCGAATCTCCCACGAAGATAATTAGGCGAAAACCCTTGGTAGCCTGAAACCGAGGTTACATGCAAATATTTTTGATGGTATTGTTTCCATGCCGTACGCAGATTATGCTGCGTACTTTCTGAGAAATATCAGACGTACCGAAGAGTCGGAAAATCTTGAGGATAATGGAATCAACGAGGCTTTCAATAAGGTAAGCTAAATAAAATCATTGAAAATTCTTGCAGTAGCTGCTGTAAGCCACTAGGCGAAGAGTTGGTGGAAAGCATCCTTCAATGAAACTCACGGACTAGGGAGGCAGAAACCTCGGAATTTGTCCGCCAGGCGCAGATATTCACTACGGCGAACTAGGCGTACCTGCCACGCTATCTGGCATCAATATCAAACGTAAGCGCCCCTCCATTTCTCAAAGAAGCTGTGGGCACTGCAGACTTATATCTGTGCTGATGGTAGCATTCTTCGCTAATGCCGTATGCTGCACTATAAGGGCTTTACCGTCCTCACCGGCGCCTTTG
>NW_013654011.1:0-1397 GCF_000499385.1 Eimeria necatrix
TGACGTCTAGTTCCGGACAAAAGTCCATCGCATCAGAACAACTGTAACTGCCACAGCAGCGCGTTTGAAGGCAAATGACATTCCCGTCGAGTAATGCTACGGAGGCATCGCCAGCCGACTCTCGGCACGATACCTCCAGTCACTATTCTGAGCCATTCCAGTCTGGACAACATGCGTCTGCTTCTGCCGCATTGCCTTCGCAGCAGCTGCGCTCCCGTCCCTCAGCTGGAACGTGCAGATTTGCATGCAGCTCTACGGTCCTGCTCTACTTTGCACGCCACAAGGCGGCGCCCGAACAGAACACACAGGCTGCACCGGGACAACGCGGCGTGCTCCAGTCGCCTGCATCCTGCTTTGTTGGCCGCCGAAGTCATTGTGCTGCGGTGTTGTTCTGCATGGAGCAGTCCCAAGTGTCGTTCGTGAAACATGAATTCGTGCGGCTCCCTTGTCACCGGTTGACCGACTGGTGATTGCAAAGCTATGCAGCAGACGGGAAATGCACTATCAGGTTATAGTCCAGCATGCTGCGATCCCCGAGCAGCAGCATTTACGTCGAAGCGTGCGAGAAGCCGAAATGATGCATACTTGTACGAGCAAATCACCTTTACAATGTGTGAAACTACATTGAGCACCGGACGAAATGCAAGTTGCCAATGTTGAAGCCCTTCTTTCACATGGCCCGATCAGGACTAATCGCCAACGCCTGCACCATTTTAGTGTCCAGTTAGTGCACTAGTCACGTCTCGAAAGTCCTGAGACACTGTCGCCTACTCCGTTACAGCGCAGCAACTAATGCATTAACAACAATTACTTCTCATAGAATAAAAGACGCGTTTTACCCTTCAGTGATATTACCTTGCCTTGACTTCATCCCAGCTCCTAGTTATTATGCATCGCCTATGCTGCTCTTCTGCAAAAGAATTGGGTCCAACAGAAAAACAGTAGCCAACGTAGGACTGCATCGTTCAGATGCATCACCATTAATCAAGGCTACACAAGCAGGAAGCAGCCGGAAGGCATCCTTGTACAAGACAATCGCCTATACAGTGCCTAAGCATGAATGCAAATAAAACGAAGATGCAAAGCGCAGTTGTGAATATCGGCAACCTCTCACGACTGTTCAATGTTTCCACACCCAACAGCTTAAATGCGACAATCGTTAGATATTGCACAAGAAAAGTTTACTCCCTTTGCGTAAGCCATTGCCTACTCCCTGCAATACCAGGCCCATTTTCGTCAGCGATTCCGTTCTGCATGCGCAGTAGAACCACGTCACACTTATACCAAGAGTGCAGATAGAAGTCCAATGCCGCGAGACACGGCAGCGCTCTATTCCTTACAGGAAGATTAGAAATACCGTCCCAAAATATTGTTCCATGCGCTTTTAAGCTCATAAT
>NW_013654012.1:0-1245 GCF_000499385.1 Eimeria necatrix
CCGAACAATCACAAGTAACACTATGGCATACGGCAGGAGCCAAGTAGGCAGCTACTCCAGCAAGGAGCCACGCGTCCTAGCTCGCCTGCTCTCACGTACTGGCTGTTCGCCGCACACCAACAGCAAGAGCAGCTGAGAAATTGCTTGGCCATTGTCCTTTATCGAGCCATTGAGTGCCGGCGCAGCAGCAACAAACTCCTTCAGCATGACTGAAAACAAATGAGTAAGGAAAGAGAGAGCGCTACACAGTGCATCGGCAAGCTGAACACGATAAGTGCATTCTTGCTGCAAATAAAGGCCGTAACAGCTAGATACAAACGCACTTAATCCAGACACTGGTAAACACTGAAACAGAGATCTCCCGCAACAAAGATATTTGCTGACGTACACACCCGACACGCATTTTGAGGCAATTCCCAGCGACTCCGCTTTTGGGGATCATGGATGGAACCATTGCACAGATGCGCCAGTTTGCGATTCTGTGATGTGTGAACAGTCACGTAGTGAGCTCAAACACGCTGCACACGTACAAGCTGGGAATGAAGTTCATGGCGTACTATAGATGGACGTGATTTGTGCTGAGACAAAACAGGCGAAAATTGCGATTCACGAAAAATTCCTTAATAAAAAATGACAACGGAAACCACGGTTTTCTCATATCAAACCCCGATGCATCATGCCAAAGACGCGCGCCAGCAAATCGTTTTAGCGGCACAAAGTGGAACAGACG
This sequence comes from Eimeria necatrix, assembly GCF_000499385.1. NCBI lineage: Eukaryota > Apicomplexa > Conoidasida > Eucoccidiorida > Eimeriidae > Eimeria > Eimeria necatrix. Next base: position 731 of record NW_013654012.1, read on the forward strand.
TCTCAAATGGTGGTCTGTGTGTGCTTATATTAATCTCATGTGATTTCAAGAAGGCGAGACACTTAGTATCGCTAAAGAGTCTCCCCAGAACGATGAACCTACTACGGCAAAGCACAAGCTGCGCAGACGGAACACGCTGAGGCGCCATGAACAAAAAACGTGAATACGCCAATATGGAAAAATGTGCACTTGCAGAACTGCCGAATTGCTCTCTCAACGCCTCCTACTCATCGATCCCTACTCCCTGAAGTAGCAACATATTCACGTACCCTGCGTTTCAATCCGTCTCAACGTGTTCGACTGACCGCGGCGCGTGTAAATCAACATCCCCACAAACCAATCACGTCGCGCACCGCACCGCCAATCCTCACCCAGGCACAACCTCCATAAATCCTTGAGATGAAGCAATGCACCAGTCGTGCTCTCCCCGCCTTCCAGCTGACCGACTGCGACCCCTTCAGCCTGGCAACTTCAACTGCCTCGCAGTGTGACACACAACACATCGCGCGTCATGC
>NW_013654013.1:0-1728 GCF_000499385.1 Eimeria necatrix
CGCGCACTCAATGCAATGCGAATCGGCTTTCGCTTTTGCTTTTTAGGAGAAAATACCACGTCCGCACTCTACACACATACAGGCTTTACAAGTAAAAGTCAGCGGAGCACCAACTGCACCTCGCTGTGTCCAATATTACCATTTGACCCAGCGACCTGCAGACTGAAATTCAAAATACTCGCCACAGAAATCCCGATTTCCTTCCACCCAATTATATTTGCAAAGCTACCAGAAACTCTGTATAAATACTCAAATGTGCAACTTTACGTTCAGCACGTCGTGGCCTCCCAACCCATTACAAGAAACCATACTGCCATATCAGGAGACACAACACCACGGTGCAAAAGCACTCTCCCCTCTTTCGTAGTGAAAACATGCATGCTACAGACTCAACACAGGGACTAGCAGCAACCAATGTGGCAATTTTGACTACTAGCAAGAACGCGTTTCTCCGATCCTGCTACGCCCCCCGCCACATGCAAACACCTGTTGGAAACTCAGGCGTACTCCCTGAAACGTCGATGCTTTCTTACGGTGACACGAAATGCTCCTGTGTCGCAAAACACAATGCCCCAAAAACATCGGGCGGCAGGGTGTGCCATGCTATATACTGTGCAATTGATGCCTTGCCCAGTGCAATCGCGGAGCTGGGCCATGCGCAGTGGCGCGGAAATGACGAATTAACTTTTGTGCACATGAGAAACATTCGTCTGAGGCACTCAAAGTCATGATTGCAACACAAAGAAAGTGCCAAATTGATGTGCAAATGTCGGCGTCTCCTTGCGAAGCAGGCCTTTGAGTTTTGACTGTACGCCATCGCGAAGTATGTAGCTTCACTCGTCAAATTACGATTATACCCTTGCGTCCGAGCTGCTTCCTTGAAGCACGATTCACTTGGCTGCTGCAGAGCGCGTTATGAGTACGTTAACACCTCACACAAAATGCTTCTAACAGGCCTCCATGTCACAAAACAACGCGTTGTGCCACGCGTACACGCCGAGCAGGGCGCCTATCCTTGCATCTGCCACAGACCTCGCAAAGCAAACATCTCAAACTCAATGACGCCGCATGCGTGCCAGCTCCCCATTAGGGTCACATCGTATCTGCGTCCACAAACCCCCGTGTCCGTGCGCAACCTGAAAACGAAACGCTCAACAGCGCCGGTTTTCACGTACTGGCTGGAAACGACACAAACGCACAATGACACATCACAGAACGAACATTGCGCATTGTAGAGCTCTTTGCACATCCAACCTGTTGTCGCAAACGAGGCGTTTACATATCGTGAACAGGCTGCATCTCAGTATCAGCAGCGCAGCTTCCTCACAAAATGAAGGCTTCCAAACTCCTGAAATCACACGAACAGCATCCACCCATGTCTGTGCAGCCTAGTTAGTGTGCGTGACACATGCTGTTCGCATGAACGTCTGCGTCAGAAATGATACATTTTTCAGCTGGACGTCAATATTGCAATGCATGCTAATGGTGGAGTGTCACGAGCAACGATATTGAGGGTGCCGCACTCATCCCATTTGTTCATGAGCTGCTTAATGGCTCTTCATACCTCGTACACGCACATTCTGCCAATCAATGTGGAATTCCGGACAAGTAGCTTCGCATGACAGTGGACACCGAATCACGGAGGCCTGCTCTCTGCGAATCCGAACCTTCGCGACGAATTGAAAAACACATCAATCATACATGCGCACGTTTCAGGTTAAATTGTGC
>NW_013654014.1:0-35584 GCF_000499385.1 Eimeria necatrix
TACAGAAATATTGCAGTATCCACAAGCGCGATACCCCCGCAACAGTGGGACGCCCTCCTGTTAGCATGTTCGCACTGCCCGTTTGCTCTATTGCACATTTGTAGCCAATGGTGTTGCTTTGGCAGCTGCACTTCAAAGATTTGATGTTACGTAAACATAACAAATTATATCAAATTAAGGTCAACTACAGAACTTGCGCTACGGAGATTTATAAGTACGTGTCGTTTTGTGTTTTAGTGAGGAGTGCTGAGCCGCAGCAAAAGCGCTGCGACCAATTTGGTTCACAAAGCATCAGAGCTTCGACTGATACGCTCACAGGTTTCTCTAACGATGTGTTTCGGTTTCTCAACTGTGCTTACTGACGTGGTACAAGTTGACTTACCGGACGTCTATTTCGGTAATTCCTCAGCCAACACATGCCATTGTTCAAATGACCCCTTAACCAGTAAAGTATACTACATGGCGGACAGCGGCACGGGCATCTGCACAAATGCTACAATGCAAGAGAGCTGCTTGCGCTTTCCATTGCTTTCACTGCTACATTTCCTGCAACATATCAATCAACATATCAATGAGCTTTCCTGATTCGGAGCTGCTCAACCAAGAGACGGACTGCACTTGGAAAAAGTGCTAGCAACGTTATACATGCAGTCTTTTTCTTAGCAATTGGGCGTTCATGGTGCAACGTCTTCTTTATGAAGACGTGAAAATACATGTTGACGTGACTCCTCTGATGAGATGAGGGCGCGTTTTGTATGAAGCGTGCGTAGTTGCTCCGCAGCAAAAAGATTTTGACCTTGAGGTGCTTTGGTCCCTTGCTCGATTGATGAGGTTCCTAAGCATTCAATGAATCGCACAGGCGACATGCTGTCGCCAGGACAAAAAAGTAGAGGCCTGAAAAAGGAAGTTGGACAAAAGTGGGCGGTGCTTATTCACGCAGTAATCCTTGTTGCAAATCCTGACTTCGTCAGCCTGCACAAATCTGGATATATTGGCATGAGCCCACTGCTGCCGCAGTGCAGCCTTCCTTTGCGAGCCGCCGTTTTGACGTCATGCGAAAAATTAATGAAGCATTGCGTAACCGCGTACATCAAACACCCCGAGGACGATTTCATGAGGTGTTCAATAGGGTGGGAGGGTTTCTGCCTATCACAGGCTTCGGCGAGAATGCAGGAAATTAAATTCGACTTGTGAAGGATTCGCTGATGTTCTTACTTGCTGATGTTTGCTCAGACGTATAGACTGCGAATTCCCTTTCCGAAACACCATCGGTTTAAAAGGTTTGCAAAGCAGCATTAAAATGTTTTCTGTTCGTAAGCCAAGAGTGCAACTACAGTTGCACTGCAGAAGAAGAACGTCGTATTAAGCAACTGGTACCGTAAGCATTTACAGCTGTTGAAAGACTCGCTGTTCTTCGCGTTCACACAGAAGCACGCATATACAAATCGTACAGCCTGGAAAATCCGCGTTCATGCCGCGAATAGTTGCCGATGTATCTCACACTGCTGAATCACATGGTGTGGCAACATGAACTTACAGTAGCATGTCACGCTCAAATCTTGTGCTATAGATGCTGAGGAAAGCTGCTGCTAATGTGGAGCTGTAGGAAAAACGCCAGAACTTTGTAGTGCGGAATCTGATTCAAGCAGATGCGTCTTTAGATGCTGGACGTGGATTAACCATGCCAGCATTTGTTTTTAGCAGGTCTCTATCCTATTCAAAGCCGTTTGTTGGCTATTGCACGCTTCCTGTAAGGATTCAGCCTCCGAGCCTGCTTATGGTGTGCCAGGGAGTAGTTATCGTGCTTGCTGCGCTTTTCTAGGAACGCACTACCTTATAATGAGCTTAACTACCTTGAGACTTTCGTTTCAACAATCGGTGCAATACAAGGGCTATTTTGAGGTAGAAATGGTTTTTCGCTAAAATCCCCCAGTCCGAGCTCCTTGATAAGACGCTGCACGAAATGACCTGAAAACGCTGCTTCATGCATATTTTCTATATATTGGCTACACTGGTTCCCAGAAACTCACACGCACTGACGACACTGAAGCTATCTAGCTTGCCCTGCCCAGCCGCTAGGCCTTCGTTGCAGCAAAGTTTTGAAGCGTGGAAATGCTAAAATGGACATGTGGCTTCTCTACCGGAATCGCTGCGTCAAGTTGCGCGAAAAACTGCAGCAAGCAAACGCCATACAAAAATCCCAGAAACTATCCTCATGTAACGAATCCTAGGCACACTAAACGTACTCGCTGGCACAGAAAATCCGCTGCAGGCTGCTTGTAGTATTTTCTGAGTTTAATCTCAGAGTAGTAGATGTAAGCCCGACCTTCCCTCCACACATCTGAACACACATAATCATCCAATAATGCACTCCTCATATAACCACGCCTGTGCCATAGTACTTCTGCAACTTGCGCACCGAAACACAAAAGTGTCTACTTCCGCAATGCCAATGCGACAGGAGTCGCAGCAGCCTGTACTACATGTTGTGTGAGTAAATAATGCGTGTGTTATGGATGGATTGAACGTGGAAAGCAGGTGACTGAGTGTTCGATCAACGTCATTGCGCGTTTGGCTCAATGTACGGTGGATATGCCCAATATATTAATTGCGCATATCATATGCTTTAGCAGGGACAAGAAAACAAACGCACCTAAACAGCAACTACGGGAAAAGACGTGCTTCACAAAACATGCTTGCTTCAGGCTGTATTACGCGTCATTTGTGCACGTCTAAAAATCATGGAGGGATGTAGACGTGGCTCAGTTCGCATCGACGTGAGCTCGGACGACATTGCTGCTGCATAATCGGGGAACCAGATTCAGCAGTGCGTCAAATTTTAATGCACAAAGCCCTGAATATCGTGGAGCGAAGCATCTCGCGGCATGTACTCAGCATTTGTGAAACAATGCTAGAGCATTTCGGGCTGACTTTATTAATTGTTGATTGGATTGTAGTACCTGAGAGAGACCTTCTACATAAACGTCTCATAGTAAACGCACCGACTTCGAGGAGCCCAAGCTTCTATTTTTTGTCCATCACTAGGAGCCTGCTGCGACATTTATTCTCTCAACTCCAGTAATCGACGGGCAGCAAAATTGCCAAGGTCATAAGAGCGCTCCTCTGCACTTTTGAAGTCCCATATGCTGGAGGCGTACTATCTACACAGGCACTAGGTGACAGTGCGTTCCATCTTTGGCGCCCATACGATATATCTAGAATACAAAAACCATAAACTTCTTTTAATGCTATTGAAGGAATACTGGCAACAATGTAACTGATTCAAACGTTATGGAGGATAACTGGAATACTGACTTCACGGCATTTTTCATGTCAGTTACTTGCAACGTCTGAATCTTACACAAACATATGATTGAAAATTACTTGCATGACCATTGTCGCAGTTTGACACAACATTTGATGCTCTACTTCAATCAGGCATTTCTCAACAAATGAATCGTAGAAGCCATCAACAGGGCGGAAGTAGCGCTTGTCCTCCGGAATCGTCATAGCGCTCATCACATCCCAAATATATTTTTAGCACATTAGTAAGCTTTGCGTTTTCTACTGAATGCTTCGACGTGATCTGCCTGTGGGACCGTTGTGATCCGAGCGGCTCACAAGCTGCTTGTGTAACGTACTGTACGAATGTTCGTTGCTCGGTAAACACAAATCGGGACTACGCGGAGATACATTTTGAGTGTTATAAGCAATCTGCAACAACTCTCTTCACGCACCTGCTCACAAAGTCAGAAAATTAAAAAGAGCCATGTGCATGGGAAGAGGCTTCTGGTTCCGAACATCATGCGCAGCCACCGAAGCCACAATGCTATAATTCCTTTTAACCGCTTACCATGTGTACAACAAGAGATTGCGCATGCCTAATCCAGAGCCAACACTTTCAAGCACTAAAGTTTGAACGTACATTCGCCCACGAATGCTGTGGGTAGAAAACTGACAAAAGATTCTGGGACCGTGTTTAGGAACACCTACCTGCCCACTACAACTCACATTCTGGTTGGACATCGCGACTGAAAGAAATAGACACGACTGTTATGTACAACCGCATAAGTTCGCTTTCCCGCAACAACGTTATCGAAAACGGTGAATACATGTATCAGATGCAACCAATGCATTTGCATTGTTACAGCGCCGTGCATTAAGAGTGTGGACACTTTGGCCGCACATTTTTTTGTATCTCCGGAGTTCGTTAGACAATCCATGGAAGAAAGGATTATCAAAGTAAAACACAAAATTATACAATGCAAGCATATGCGCAATTAAATGTTTCTGAAGTGGTAGTGCTGTGGGCTGATTTCACACAGGTAACCTCCAACATCCGAAATTTGTTTTGTTTTGATGATAAGACTCAAGTGTCGTTGGGTTAACGGCCGTTTTTGTACTAATACTTGATGAGACGCACATTCTGTATACACCAACGCGAATCACTTTAGAGGTAACACATATCGAGAGAATCTTCAGCAAACGTTTTAGTGCGCTTCAGAGTAGGCCATACGACTTACTCTCTTACACCAAGTAAGTCATGAAGGGTTCGTAAATCTTCAACGAATAGCCGACGCGATGTACAAACAGTTCGCCACAAACCGCTGCGCCTCCAGGCTTTCCATTACATAGATTACGAACGTATGAAACATAGATTCCGATTGCCAGCCATGTTTTGGTAGCTCCTTCTAACCAAGCTCACTAGCTGCAGCGAGAACAGACCCAAGCTTGCTATTTCTGTATTAGGAAGGAGGCCAACGTAGAAGGGAGAAATGATCAATATTTGTTGTATATTAATACATCAAAAGTGGCGTGGCAAGCATATGCAACTGGGCATCTGCTCAGCTTTTGTCGCCTGGTGCGCCATAGATTCAACGTACCCTCTCCACCACCGGCGCAAGCAGCGTGACACGTGTATATTAGTGTTGTTTGATACGTTGCGCACGCTATCAGTGCTGCATCATTCCAACAATGCTGAGTTGCGTCAATATTGGTGGCTTAGGCAACCCACTTGCTGTCAGAGTAGGTGACGCGATGTTACAAAGCCAGGATCTGAATACTTTTTGGCGACGTTCCGGTGCCCGCCAATAGCAGACTAGGAACGCTGGACCTGAAGAACTTTTCTTTTATCGTGAGACCAGGCGTGCATATATAATGCCTCCCGCAGGAAACTGTCCAGCCTTATAGTCACATTTTGGTTCACCTTGGGATCCCCATGAGTCATCAGATCAGAAGTGGTTTTGTTACGTGCTGACACATTGTGCGTCCACGGAGGCGACAACCTTTCATGCTTCACACGCGTGCACCATGCTACGACGCACACGCTGCCGAGAGTGTAATTCACACCATGTAAAGCAAAAATATCTGCCAAATCGCAGCAGTGCTACTTCAGAAGACAAAGGGCGCTAGGATATACAAATAAGATGCTCGCTTTGTTATCATGTACGTATAAAGTATGCATAATTATTAAAAAACAGCCGACTGAAACGCAGTAGTTGTACAACGCAGCGTATACGCGGAAAAGGCAGCTATACCTTGCTTTCTTCTCTATAGATACGGCTTTGCACTGTTGTTTTTGACGTTGTGTGCCTTCAGCGGTTTGTTCGTGCAACTGCTCCTTGGTGGTGCGCTGCGTCCTAATCAGGAGTCGACGCCTCACAAATGCGTTTGAAATAGCCAGGTAACACGGAGGCCGTTTTAAACGACTGCGTGTGGAGTAGAGCGGGTTATGTTGGGCAAAATATCACGCGAATAAATCTTAGCTTTATAAACCGCTAGAAGGAAGGAAGAACGTAACAAAATGATGCAAAGTGTGGACTGGCACTTGGCTTTGACTACACGTGTCGCCTTTAGTAGCTTTCCGGTTTTAGGCGCCTCATGCGTGCGCTGCTGCACCTATGATTAGACGCTGCTTCCCTGCATTGCCGTGTGCGACCGTCACCTCGAGAAGTGTGAGGATCTACAAAATCATCATTGAGTCAATGCTTCGCGATGTCCACAGTCAGGTTGTCTGACAAGTTCGCTCCACGTGCTTGGCGTCGCGTCGCCTAACCAAAGTAATCCAAACAGTTCAGGTCATGAAGGGAAGCGCATATTTCATGTTAAATGCCAGCATTCTCACTCCGGCAAGCACAAACACGTACTTCCTGCGCAACCTCAGAGAGTTTTTCATGGTTATCAGCCTGCTGATATGAAGGAATAAACAGCAGCATTGAGCGGCAAGGCGCGCTGGTAGATGCCACCGGTGAGCACCAGGTACAGCTTTCGACACTTAATAAAGACACGTTTACAGTGGCAAGACGTCTTGTGCCGCGACATAAAAATTCCCAGTGTAGTTGATTCGCTTGATGCGGCAACTAACGAAAAGCATTGCTGATGCGTAGCCATGACCAGAGCATATTGCAGAAATAAAGACTTTAAAAGGTTTTCTGGGGATCTCAAAATATTCATACGATTCGTCAGTGCACAAATATTCTCTGTAGAGCGCGACTGCTTCACGAAAAGCAAAGACGAAAGCGTTCATGGTAGAGCCCATAGATCGAGCCGCACAACACCCCTGAAAAAGCAGGTACCACATAAGGCTAGAAGCTACAGCCCCCTTTTTGCAGGAGAACTTAGGTGTATTGCATGCAGAAGCAACAATGCCTTGCTTGTTCCCCTACATATGCAGCATTGCAGTGTTGTTTTTGACGGTGTCTGCATTTAGCGCTTTGCACGTGCAACTGCTTTTTCTTGGAGCGCTCCATCATAACCACATGATGCCGAATCTCAAAAGCGTTTGGAAGAGCCCGGTAACATGGAGGGCGTCATGCACGATTTTGTCTGGATTAGATCGGGCTATGTTGGATGAAATACCACGCGAGTAAATCTTAGCTCTGTAAACCGCTAGAAGGAAACTAGAAAGTTGCAAAATGTGGGCTGACGCTTGACTTTGATCAAGCGTGTCGCCTTCAGTAGCGCTCCGTTTTAGGCGCCTCATGTGTGCGCTGCTGCATATATGTTTAGTTCACTACAGCCTCCTGGTTATCTCAAGGACACTCGCAACTGGGGAAACAGCAGCCACTGCATGTGACAGCAGGAAATCAAGGAAGGTCTTGTTTAACAAATGCCTGACGAGCTGTCGCGCAGAATCTTAGGCGCTTTGCGTCTACAGCGCCGTGATATCCTTTCTGCACCGTACCAGTGACGAGGGCACACCGAAAGCTGCTATTTTGTGTAGACATGTAGGATCAAAATGAAGTTCGATTGGTGCTCCAAAAGCATATTGACGAACACTAGCTAAAGCAACGCAAAGCAGCCTGCCCGTCGTCAAGAAAAAGCGCTTGTGCCCCACAGCCAGACGAACAACGGGAGCCTTCTGAAGGGAGCAAAGACCCCGTAACAAACTACAAGCGAGCACGGGCAAAGTCTGACTTAGTCACTTATACCCTTGACAACGCATACATAACACCCTTACAGTGCCGAAGGTGGAAAAAAGCGAAAAAGCAGGTTGACGCATGACAGGGCACAAACATGCACACGGACGCCATATGCGCAAAATACATAATTCCAGAGTAATGATAAACATTTCCTAGTGACGCGCGAGAACACTGAGGACGCGGCTTTCACGCATTGTCATGTTCACGGAAGAGCCATCCTTGTGCTGATTTTTAACAAAGCCGAAGGGCTCATCCACACAGTGCTGCTGCAGTGCTTTTGCACAGAACCGCAAGAGGCCGACATAGTCAACACAACAGTGTACCTTGGCAACGTAAGTGCTGCTTACGTGGCAACGACAACTGAAACGAAACTGAAATAATCAAAGAAATAAAAACGTTCGCAACATCGCAAGCTACAACACACTTCCTGTATGGCGTGACAAATGTCCCAGGACAGAATGCACGTTTGAGACGCTTTAGGAACAAACTCGTGCGCTAATCGGAACTTCAAGAGCGCCTTAAACTCCACTCCAAGTTGGCAGTGATCCAAGTTGGCAGTGCATGCAGTTTCTTTTGCGGTACACTGCAGCAATTGGTGCTTGCCGATACAGCGCTGTGCTTGCGGAACGTCTGGCAGTTCACCAGCAAGTGCGACACCATAGAACGCAAAGCTTTATGTATTTCGGACATGTTAGAAGCCGCATATGCTGAGCGGTGAACATGCTGCGTGTTGTAGAAACATCCACGTGCCAGCGACGCTGCCACATAGTGACAAAAGACATCAGCGGGGCTTTTGAAATTGCTTTCGATTCGACAGCTTCCCCTGAGAATTCTCAACATCGAATCCGCCAAGTACACGCATCATCTAACTTCGACTCTCAAACACAGGAGCAACCCATCTTTGTGTGAGCGGTATCAGCTGAAATCGTTCATGCCTTTCAAAAGCAAAAGTGCCAAAGATATGTTGCACGGTTGAAATGGCGTCTGCAGTTCATGCAATGCTCTTTTCGCGGAGAAACATAAGACCCTCATAGAAAGAGCACTGCAGCACATTGAAGGAAAGAAGCAACGGTATAACACAGACAACGACGAATGCCTGGGCGTTGCAATAAAGCCTGTTCATGTATCGCACAGTGACGTGGTCAATAGGAAACACGGCTCGCGAACAACGCCTGTCAGGTGACATGAGATGTCCAAGAAATTCACACCGATGCCCGTAAATAAGGCAAATAAGCAGTTCGCATGCACTGCAGCTCAACGTCGGGCATATCATGGGAGTCGTTTTCTGCATTCCACCAAAATCTACGAGAAGCAGATACAAAGCAGCTCCTAAGAGTGCATGCTTGATACTGGGAGGCAAAAGACGCAGATTTAGCTTATTCAAAGCCGCGAAGACACATGTCCGCAGACAGCTTGTCACCCTCATGCACTCAACCGGGCAGAAATACTACAAATTAATCCAACTGGATAAATTAAGAATCTAACGTGCTATTGTTATACAAAGCCACTGTTATTCTACTCAGTAAATGATAATCCAGTTATAAAAACTGCAATGCAGATCATGCAGATCGTAAGTTTGCCAAATGAGCAATATATCCTTTTCCCGCATACGCGGATACCGTTAAACAACGCAGCAGATGCTTGGCTGGGAAGGCGAACCCCTTCGCAGATTGAAATGCGTGCTTCGCCGGCTACCAAACACGTTCCTGTCCCCTGCGTGCACCCGAGGAAGCTCCACATCACAAGAAATTTACGCAAAAGCGCACTTTCTGAAAACGGCACAAAGTTATTCACACGACAGGAATGCAGTTCAAGAGTGCTACAGAAGCTGACTAGCGTGCCAAATCTTGCAATGGCCCCGTGCACAAGGGACCTGTCTGCTAAGATGCGACACATCTCAGCACAAAATAAGATTAAGTGCAGTCTACGTGCAGGATTGAATGGTGATGGTGAAATTCCCGGGCACCACAAGCACACCCTTATACCTAGATTTCGCAAGCACCAAGCCGTTCATTTTTTCCTTTACAGGTCAAACTAGGTGTCGTAGTGGCAGCTCCCCTGACAGTGCTTTGGAGGAATGTCCTGGAAGTTGGCATAAAACCCAATGAGTTCTTGGTTCTCTCAATGATGGCATCTCTTAAAGTCCGGTCAGAAAAACTACCATCACGAAACCTATGTCGGCCGGTCGTCAAACATGTTTTCGCTAGGGAGAGAAGGTGAATCCTGGCTTGGATGGACAATTTGTCGAAGGAGGCATCAAAGAAAAATATGAGCGTCCACATGCACGCTGAACCAACGCAGGAGTCGCAAGTTCAGCCACAAGGCTAGCGCTTAGCAACTTCAGGAGCTATCACGCTGACTGTGCTTTCCGAGCAAGCATAACGTGGCAGGCTTGGTGAACACATCAGCGGCACGGTTTTGCGCAAAGCCAAACGCTTCCACAAAGTCGTTTCGCCGGAACAAGGGCGTCCTTGCAGGATCCAACGCAGGCCTACTATGAGCAGGGGCGGTCAGCAAACTGAATGCGTTGCGTTTCAAACTGTGGCCTACATGCGCTCTCTCAATGGCTAAGCTGGCAAGCAACCGCGTCTCCCGAGAGAAGCACAGGGCTAGCTCCGCGTGTTGGCAGCGTCAAGGCTGGCACTTCCTTCCGCTTGCACGGATCGGTTGGACTGTGCTGTTGTATCTCGACTTGAATTGCGCCTCAAACCCGAATGCAGCTGAGCAAGATCCATTCTTCTGCTGACATTGCAGAAAGCCGAAGGGCTCGTTCCCACAGTGCTGCTGCAGTGCTTTTGCACAGAACCGCAAGAGGCCGACATAGTCAACACAACAGTGTACCTTGGCAACGTAAGTGCTGCTTACGTGGCAACGACAACTGAAACGAAACTGAAATAATCAAAGAAATAAAAACGTTCGCAACATCGCAAGCTACAACACACTTCCTGTATGGCGTGACAAATGTCCCAGGACAGACTGCACGTTTGAGACGCTTTAGGAACAAACTCGTGCGCTAATCGGAACTTCAAGAGCGCCTTAAACTCCACTCCAAGTTTGCAGTGATCCAAGTTGGCAGTGCATGCAGTTTCTTTTGCGATAAAGCCAAGCGAATTGTCAATACCTGCCGAAGCTTCCAAGGTGCAGAACAAGCGTTGGATCAAGGGACTATGTAGCGTTTGTAGTTTAAGTTCCGACAAGATATAACTTGGGTATTTTACGAATGCTGCAGCATTCCGTTATATTGATTAGGCAGTGCTGGGTTCAAAATTGCGGCATAGTTGTTTATTGGTGAGTCAAGTTTCCCCATTTAGCATATAAACTACTTGTTAAATAACTTCGCAGATGCGAACCGGGTGTCCAAAAGAAAAGGCAACACGCCAGAAGTCCAACGCACGTAATTAGTGCTCTGGACGCAGATTGCAGTCATGGTTATCATGGTCGTCGCGGATGTCGCCGCAGTTTTCTTTAGGCTGCGAATTCGATATCATGAGCTGCGGATATGCACCATTTCCAACGAACGCTTTCGCTCTCAAACATGTAGCTGAATATTTCATGCAGTGCAGCACCTTTGCTATCCTGGCTTTTGTTGCTCTAGCACAGTATAAAACTGGCTCAGCACAATACTTGATGGTTAGCTTTATGATATTATTCAATCGCGTGGCATTGGCTGGATTCCTTTGGATCTTTAAGTCTCCCGCAAGCCACTTCAGCAGAAAATGGTAATATACGAGCAGCAAATAAATGAACAAGACTCTAAAGCTTTTGTGGGTTTGCTGAGGAACTTTGGTTTTGTGACGGACCGAACAACAGCAGGCCATAATATTCAGCAACATAGTGTTGTATGTCTCCTGTTTTAGAGAATCCACATTATTCCCACTACAATGCACAAAGCTGTGCTGCCTTCAACACAGGCGTCCGTTAGCAAATTAGAAGGCTTAGGAGGAAAGTAGTACAGTGGTGTGTAGTACGACACATTGCTTCAATTAGTGTGACACACCAACATATTGCAGATGAGCACTTGGCTGGTGAATGTGCCATGCCAGTTTTGCAATTTTCCACACTTTCTACTCGCAAGAAATAGTAACTCAAGAAAACCCTGGAATGTCGTGTGTTTCTGATGCTAATATAGGTTACAGAGTACCGACTTTGAAAATGAAGCATAGTTCACCTAGAGTGGAAATCGAACAATCGTGCTTGGCAGTTTGTTGCTCTTCCCTTGACAAAAGTATTGCATAACAAATTCCTCAAAGCGTAACACGCGCACCATTAATACACAACGGGTTTGCTGATGCTTGGGGGCAATCAACTGCATTGACGCCAACCGAAATTCAGCTAAAATTTGAAAACAATGTGTGAATTAAATCAATCAGAACGTTTGGCGTTACCAATTGTTTTGATTGATACAACCTACACATTTCTTTCATTTCATGTAGGCACACGCGCTTACATGAAGAACTTCAACACTATTCTGGCCCACGTGTTTTGTCGTTAACCTGCGTTAACATCCTCCTGCCCATAAAGCATGACTTTCTTATTCAACAGATCGTGGGAAGCATCGTCTCCGCATTGCTCTCCAAAGGTCTCCGTACGCTTGAGTGTCCTCAAAACCTATGCGAGTCCTTAACATGCCTGCTACTTATGTTGCGTGAGGCTCACCAGCTGGGTCACAAGCTCGCCTTTCGTTTTCCATATACAATGCATATTTGAGCTACTTTTTATTATTATTGTTTCAGTTCGGTGCATAATGTTGATTTTGTCAGGCTTCTCGATCCCCCTTGCTCTTGGATGCGCGATATCGTAGGAGCATCCAGCGTGCGGGCAAGTCATATGATGACGCCGCCTGCCTGAAACATCAAATTTCTGCAAAACATTATACTTTAAAGCATACAAAAGTAGACGGGAAAGTATACGCATAGGAAGTATTCCGACAAGGATGGAGCCACTATTGTTAGCGTACGTGTACACAAAATATTCATGTCTTGGTGAGAAAATGTTGCTCTCGACAAGTCGTATAAGCAATCATGACACGTGAGGCTTAATACAATGTTACAGTTGTCTGATACGCGCGTCGGTAACTCCGGCAAGATTCGAAAAATTGGGTAAAGGGAGAGACGAAAATGCCTGTGATATCGAAGACAAAATCTTAAGTGCACACCTTAGGCTACACGCAAAAGCGCCCAGTATACCATAACTAAAGCACTGTTTTACCTTGGCGCTAGGATGAATTAATTCGGTTTACGCGCACCTCCTCAGAACACAGTTATTGCTTTCTTCGCTTTGACATTAGATTTTGGAATTTTACTGAAACCGAATTCCACAACATTCAAAACAGCAAATTATGATTTGTGTAAGCACAGAGGAAAGGTGTCTCATTTGTACAAACGTGAGGAAAGCAACCAAGCAATAATTTTTTCCAGTTCTCACGTGTTGCGTTCGTCAGGCTAAACACACACTTCACTGCAGCTCCAGTACAGTTGATACATGCATAGGCTGCTTGATGACAATTCCCCTATGCGCCCTGTACAGATGCGCTAACTGTATTTGCAGGACTCGTTATTCGTTTGAGTTCTGGATATTTCAGCTGTGTCACGAGAGCCAGCAAATTCATTCATTAGCAGGAAGAACCGATTCCAAGCAACATCATGCGGTAGCGGGCTTTCAACGTACCACGGTATCTTTATGGATGGCGCTGCGATCCAAGCTTTGCGGTGAGCTAAGACTCAGGCAATTAAAGTTACAAAGGCTCTAAAACCTTTTGCGGGTAGAAGCATCGAGTCTTCATATGCTTCGTTCTATGTGAGAAAAATGTCGGAGTTAATGCTGCCAAACTAACAGTAAAGCTGCGTTATTAAAACCGTCTCATTCGAAGTTACCGTCGGCAAATGGTGTGCCTAAGGTTAGAACTATTTCAAAATGGTTTAGTGCGTTACACTGAAAGACTCACATTCCTCTGTAATCGAAAAAGAAGCGACCTCTGTTTGTGGCAGCATTTTGAAGTGACCAAAAGGCCCCTTTGTCCAATAAATTCCACGCCGTGCGGAAAACATTCATTATCGTTCAACTGCATTTCACGTATTACCAAATGACAGTTAGTTATACTCAAATGACAATAACGCCTATGCTTTGCTGCTCATCCGCGAGTTTTACGCGCAAACTAGCAAAGCCATGATGTGAGGACTGTAGTACAATTATCAGTGTTTGGCATTTTGGTGCCAAGCTTCAACTAAGTGACTAAGAAAAACGCAAAAATGTTTTCTCCAGAAAACTGGTGCTATTGGTCGGCTTTGCATAAACGCAGTACTGGCAGCACATGCACTGAAGCAATAATGCTCTATGGGCATGCAGTGTTTTTGCAGAGCAGCATGTCGTTCAGCGCAGCTAAGCACAAAAGCGAGCTTACTGACTTCCCGTTTCGCTGGACGTAAGTTCTTATTGATCTGCTTGTAGTGGCTCACCATCTGTTTTCCACAAAGAAGCGAAGGCGCTCCTAAGTTTTCGTACGGGATTTGGTACATTGAGCGATTCGTCTCCACAAACAACGCAGAAATTCACAGATTGATCGATTTTTCATATCCAAAATACTGGAATGATGGCAACACCCAGCGCAATGCGAGATGTTTCGATGCCTGCTTTATCCTCCAGTGACCTAGGCATGTTCATGGTAAACAGTTGACAAGAGGCCTACAAATTTGGTTATGAAACTACTTACTCAAAACAAATCATTTTAAAGAAAAGCTCTGATACACATCGTGTTGGACGTAACTACCACTAACGCCAACGCGCACACTTTTTTGTTGTATTAACGCAGATCATGAAGATAGCATGCATGTGCATATTCGCCTCCTTATTCACACAGCCAGCACGAATCGGGAATTCACGTTGACATCAAATCATGCATCAGCCGGGGTAAAGAATTTTTCACACTGATGTAAAGAGCTTTACAAGTGCCCATCAAATATACAAAGAAAGCTCCAGTAAGCACGTAAAACTAGGTTAAAACAACCAAGAGGCACATGAATCTTGACTCAAGTATATGGGCGAAGTGAATTGTTCGTAAACTGGTCAACTGTAACACGCACCTTCTGCGCGTTCAGCATTCAATACGAAATGTTCGAACGTACTTCCTACGACGGAAAGCCATGCATCTTTGCGGCCCCAGCAAAAGCAGAAACACTCAAGTCAGAGCAGCAGAGCAATGATGCGACAAATGCACGAATCAGGAATGTCTTGTACGTCCTTTAGCTAAAACATATGCAGCGGGTGTTGAGTAATGCAATTGTCCACTCCGCCGGCATCCCAGTAGCACTGATAGGCTGCTCGGAACAAGACATGCATGGTGCTTACGAGCTGTAAAGTGATGCAACATCGCTGAAAACTGCCCGACACAAATTGTCTGTACGTAGACAAAAAGAAGAAACGGCGCCTTGCGTTTGCAGCAAACTCTCGGCATCATTACGTGCGTGTTTGATGCAGGTAACGACCCATTCGTATCATAGGCCAAAAGAATTGCCGCTATCTCAAGAATGCTGTAACTGCACCGGCAGCGCTTTAGGACAAAATTCACTTAGAGACAACCCAATAACATGCTGCCACGCCAAGTGCACAGTATCAACGCACAAAAATTCTACATTGTACACTGCCCAGCACGCTTGCAGCCACTCCAGATTCCTCTGTGATGGCAATGCTTTGGAGTTCGCCTTGGTACGTTCTGCACTTTTGCAGCTGCCGCACAACATTTCATGGCTAACGTCGCAAGATTGCTCCCATGATGCCACTTTCTCACCATCTTTTTGTGCCACGTGAAAAGAACATGTTCAGGAAATGCTTGACTGGTTAGGCGTTATCGCGATGAGTTCTGTAGTTTCTGCAGCTTATTCGTAGGTTGCCTTCCCTGGTGGGTAAAACCACCACACGAGGAATAAATGCCGAAGGTCGTGTCTCTTCAAATGCAGTGTCCACACAGTTGAAGGCCTCTAATGACCTCAGACCTTGTAAGGCGACTTTGCACCTTTTCCGTACCCTGTAGCAACGTCTAGGAATCATTGCTGCATAATAAATCCTTAGACAAAAAATATCGAAATGGGCATTCCAGGCGTGTGAATCGCGCCTTATGCAGTCTGTGCAACACACGCGCTGTGTTTAGCAAGCAGCTATCAGTGAAATATGTGTACTTAAACACTGTAATAACTTATTTCCCCCAACAGTTCCGGTTTTCCACTGAAAACAACTGGTGCAGCGCTTGCATATCGTATGTAAGGCCTTGCAATACCATATAATCCAGTGAGTACCAAAGACGTTGGGCCCGCGTGTTTACTCGAAATGATTAACACACTTGCTGCCCATTGTGATGTCACACGTTGGACAGTCTCCCTGCATATCATCCGTCTATTCCACTCTAAAATATTTACGCCCCCATAAACGACGAGGAGCAAGATTTCTACACGGGCTTGCACCAGCATGATCCAGATGCCCTCTCACTAGTTAAAGCACCTCGGTGGATTATCCAGGCAGAAAGATAAATTCCTTACGTCCTGTTCACAAAACGGTTTTGCGCGTGTTGAGCCTTTGGTGCTTTGTGAAGAGCAATCGGGCTCGTCGTCGACTCTTAATCAGATAGAGCTGACACGGCGTTCCACTGTATCCGGAAGAAAGCTTTAGAATGCTTTTTATGCATCTTACCAATCACAGCGGCATCCAAAAGGCGGCTTTTGAGCGTCGGCATTTTGTACAGTAGGCATGCTTGACCAAGCATACGGCTCCAAGGGCATAGGCTGTATGGCGCGCCCAAGCACCAATGTCATTGTATTCCTTATACGCAAGCATCTCGACAACAAACGAACAACTGTCGCTCCGGTTTCCTCACCTTTTTGATGACCCGATATTCTCACCATCTGCGTGCAGTATGTCGCATAAAAGCTTCTATCCTCGGAAATATAGGATGAGCCCCCATGGCAACTCCAGCTATTTTCTTGTCTATTGCGGTGCTTGCCTGCAATTCGTCCCCATCAAGCAAACGTGAACACCTAATAATGCTGTTAATGCATATTGCGAGTTTCCAAAAAGGGCACTAGCTCAAAGCGAACGAAAAACGTCCCCGCAACTTTATGTTCCAAATGTTATTGTTTTGCAAGTTCAGCCGTTCCTGATTAGAGACCTGCATTGCCTAAAAGACCACAATCACAACGCCTGAGGATGCGCACTGCATACCTTTCTCTAGTTCATTTGTAGACTTGCAGAGCGCACCCGCTAATAAAGACATCATACGACGATAAGCTTGCACTGACCGCGCGTCTTCTTCGCATGGGATGCTAGCGTGCTGATAAGCACATTCTTGCTTCTCATAAACAAAGCTCAAGCGATCATCGCGTCATGATAGCACAGAGAATATGCAGCATGCCGACAGTAACACCCCGACAGAAGCAATCGGCACCCTGTTACGATAGATTGGAAGACAGCAATACTTCGCGAACACAAAAAGTGCTACTGGCATACCTATCTAACTCAAGCTTGCATTAAGGACTTAATTGTTCAGTATTCGTAAAGCGTACTTTCTTAAAAGTACGGAGGCAAAACTTAGTTGTACCCTGGAGCCATTGTAGGAAAAGACGTACAGAGACTTTCCAAGAGCGAAACTGCAACTCACATCCAAGCATGCCGCCTTTGATGACTAATCAAAACATTTTGTAGCTTGGCGAAATCGTACAAGCACAGGCAAACAAAACGTACATCCTAGGAAAATGAATAATTCCTCTGCAGTGTGTCTCTCATACTTTCAAAGACCGCGTCCTTCGGCATGCCATCATTTGTGACGGCATTAAAAAATCGTTCATCAGCTTTGTAAGTGCGGCCACAGTTTTGATACCTCTGGCTTATCTCGACGTTAATCATCGCCCTCTTCCATTACTCCGCATGCGTATTACGGCCTGGGAGGGGTCAACACCAAATGCTGCATGCTTGTTGTGAGCACACATAAGCGTGCATTAATGCTGCTGACTACCCGCAAGAACGTAGACTCTACCCTAGATCAACAGACGCCTTGTCCGCTTCGACAAAGTACCTACGGATCTAATACTCCTGTAGCTTACCGTGCTTTTAGCTTACTAACGTTTTCTCATTCAAAGCCACACATTTAATCTCACTTGAAGATATAAATGCAGTGCGCCGGCTGACAAAGTCACAGAGTGAATGCAGTGGCCCAACCCACAATCTGGGATGAATAGGCAAAGCTCGACGCACGCGTACTTTTTCACTGGGCTATCACCTTCTGCTAGGCAACGAAAAAATTTGTACCGCTTCTAATCACTAATCATTTTGAAATACGAGCTGCACAGAAGGAGCTTTGATGCGCGCCCACAATCCACTGCGCTGTAAAGACTTGACCCAAAAGCAACAAGTTACTCCGAGAAAGCACGAAAAACCCCAAACTAAGCAACCTGTGCCCAACGCTATGCCTACTAAATTGCTTTCCCCAAGACGTGACGTTTCTTTGAGTGTAGCGTACTTCCTGATAATTGACCCGACAGACAGTGCTTAGTCCCACACCCACATTACAACAACTGTATTTCTGTGAAGGCTTCTACCGCTTCAAAGATTAATCTATGAGAGAACCAAAGAACAGAACGATGAATAATGTCCCACTCCAGAACATGCTTGTATTTTATAGACTGCCACGCGCACAAGCGCATGAAGCGCACCTCCTGAAGGTACAAATCGCCCCCAAGAGAGTCATCGCCGACATCAGGAAAAACAAAGGGCGATACTGCACCGATTATGCAAATACGTGAAATAGCGCACTCAGACCGTGCATGTGCTGCCACAAATCGACACTTTCGTCGTCAAGCTGCAGGATAAAGGCTCGCTATTAGCTTGTGCTCCAAAGAAGAAAAAATAGTAGAGCAATGCAACAGGTGTTCGATGCATTGACGCATTTATGGTAATGCCAGCGCACCACGCATATGCACGTTTCAGATACGGCACCACCACGAAACATATTTTGATACTTTTTAGCACAATGAGAGTTCGCTTTGCTAGTGAGTAACAACAATCAGTTTCCAATATTGTTTCGTATATTATGGGCATCTTTCATAGCTGACGACAAAGCACGGTTTCCGCAATACGTTTGCAGCTTGTCTTGTACATATTGATTTAGCCATAAGTTGGTCAAAATTGCACGAACATGACTAATCGTAAATACAGTGCGAGTATCAGAGATTTTGCATGCTTGAAGATTTGCTGTGGGAGGTAATCGAAAGTCCAAAAAGCTGGTGGCTTCAGGGCTCAAAAACGTCGAAAATTGTCTATCGGAAAAGTAGTACTTCTTTGAGAATCCCAACGTTTAGCTTACAGAGGTGATGAGGTCCCAGATAGCCAACGAGGCAGAGAAATTGAGGTTCTGTACTAACGGACACTGCGACTTTGCTGACATCGCAACATGATTATTACAGTGTTGGAATTTTAGACGGACGAGCTGGAAAAAGCACGCGGTGAATGGCATCATCTGGATGTATTTTGGGGTACTCTCTTAGAAGCCTCTAAAAGACAAACTTGCTATCATGTAAGCTGGTGCATGAAACGAAACGCATTTTGCACCAATACATGCGGTGTGTGTCCACCACCATGAAGTGTCGTTGACCGGTTATTGAATTACAATCAATCGTATGAGTAAATGGAATTCCTTTGTGCACGATACGCACTTTCTACATGTTATAAAGCAAAATCTTCAAAAACTTTGTCGTTTGGTAAGCAGACGCGGCACTGAAAAGATTCAAATACTGATAAAAGATGCTTGAAGCTGACGATGGGCCGCACCACAGCTCAGCACAGTACGAGTAATTGCTGAACCTTTGCTGCCATGCATACAGGGAACCCACGGACTACAAATACAAACAATAATGCTCCCAAAGCTGTTTCCAGTATTCCAAGCCACACGAAAATGCCCGGTATCAATTATGGGTAACGCCAACGGCGGAACGTGCCACCCTTTAACGTAATCAGAAGTGTGGCAAGCATAACAGCAACGTTAAAACACTCTGCAAAGTCGTGCGGCATTATCATCCACAGCGCCTGTCATGAAGGCTCAGACCCTTATGCAACGAGGCGTGGTTCCTGTGTGGTCTAATGCTGTCTTGTTTTCCAGATCTACTTCTCATATAGAAACTGCATATTCGCCTTGGCAGCTAGTACTTCGAGCCCGTCTCGTGCACAGGTAGGTCTTGTTTCATTTAGCTTACTATCTGCGTCAGAACACATCCCAAATGTGCCTATGCCAAGAGGACTCCATTGGTTAAGCGCTGACTACCAAGCTCCTCGGCGAAGTTAATATTAATACCCTGCGCCGCGTATATGCCATCAATAGAGCTTCTTCCCTTGTCATAGCAAGTCAGGCGAACTAGCCCTTTTTGACTTGTGTGCGCTCTTCTACATCGCCGATCACACCTTCGCGAAAAGACAGGCCATGTTACAGCTTGCGCAATCGTACAAATACTAACACGGCAACGCTCTGCTTGTTGTTATCAACCGCCAGAGCTGCGTCAGAAAGGCAAGCATATAGCCTACATAGAAATCAATAAAGTCTGTCTTTTCGTGATTAAAAATGTCAAAGACGAACTTAAGTGTCTACCTATTATGTGGCATGCTTTCAGGTGCCGCACCCTCTAAAAATTGTCACAATACAACGTGTTTTGGTGCGGATTATGGACACAGTACATTATGTAGCTTAACATGCAGGAGAGCGTCAGGACAACGCAACATGTACATGTATGTGTATGACCATGACCATCGAAGCAATGAGAAGTCTGGAAGTGTGGAACTTGCAGTTTCTCTTTGCGGGATTTACCATACTTACAGATTACGCCTTTTCACAAGAAGGAAGAACGCAAGCATACTTGCACGAAACGTACAGACTTCATGCTCACAGTGCATGTATAGGACAACAGTGATTTGATGCTGCCAGCTCCACACGTAGTGTGACTACCAATTCTCTTTCCTGCGTCAGTGCTGGCACGGGAGTTAAGAAGTTGCCTTCGTAGCCAGGCGGCCTTCAAATGCTCCCACGCGAGTGAATGGTTACTAAGCATTCTATCGAGGTGGCCTTCCGAGTATCGAAGCACTGTTATATTATGGCATGGACGACTGTGTGTAAGGTGGACACTACCCGACTTCATGCCATATCGTTTTTTAGAAAAAAAGCTTGCGCACGCAGCTCTCAACGTATAAGCTACATAGGCACACGCCACGCGTACAAGCAGTAGCCTTTTCAGTAAGTTCGGATGCAAGAGACACAAGCTCCACTCTTCATTACACAGAAATGCTTCCCCCTTGAAAGGCTCTTCACTATATTTTTGTGTGCCTTCTGGCACTTTGAACCCACCCCCTTCCCGTTCAAAATATTTGTCTAGCATAATTGTGTAACTTTATTGTTTGCTTGTGCATTGCCAGAATTTCAGAAACAACTTGAAGTTACTGGCGCTATGGTTTCGAGTTTAGTGAATGCTTAGCACGGCTGCAAGGCGCGCAGGGTCAGCCCGGTTGACTAACGTGAAGTACACTCAGTGTCGAAGCATAAAAGATAGGCATTGCAGAAAAAATGGGCATCCGCCAAATGAAAGCGCTTGACGCCTGGTGCACGATGCATTGAAGTAGTTGATTTTTCCGGGTGAATATCGCTTGCCATTTCTAATATAACCTGCTGCGCACAAGCTTATGCAAGTAGTCACCGCAATGATGCGCTCATGTTCTCTACAACGTGAGCAGCTTTCTCTTAGCAAGAGCGTTGCGTGAAAGTGTGACCATTCTAATGTCTACATGATCTTGATTCCAGCGCATTCAGAAATGCAATGCATTTGGTTACAAGTGTCTAGAGCCAGAAACGCTTGTTCTTGTTCCCCATTTTTAGCATATTTTTATGCTATTCTTACAATTGGTTTACAAACGGCGTGTTAAGAATCTTTCAACAAACTGTTTTATGATGGCTCTCCTCCAAAAAGCACAAGAATGCCTCCACACTGAGAGACATACTTAGAGACTCAAGTAGGTACCTAGAGTGCCAACATAAAGCCGCGCCGTACTTTCAGGATGTTCTAAAAGCCAAATGTACAAGAACGTACTTTCTGGTTATGGAATAAATCTCCAAAATCCTGGCAGTGGCAGACCAGTACGTGGCTTCAGCATCGTTTGGCCGCAGTGGAGATTTGTTCACAAGTACCAGCAATAAAGGAGTGAGAGAGTCCGCAAGACTCCACAGAAATTCCCTCTATTCACAGCTTCGCTTGAACAGCTGCTGAAGTATCGTTAATTTATTTTTCTGTGATTCAATTATGAATTCATGGTCGAATTCTGCAGATGCGCCGCGTTCGAAAAAATAGGAGTACTCCTGCTTCTCAGGCGTACAATCTGCACCAGGCCCGCAGTTTCATGAAGGCAGAAAAAGCTTACATAAGCAAACTCGTAGCAAAACACCAAGCTAGCTGATTCCAGCGTTTTAACGAAAACAATGTGAATCAAACTACTGCTGCACAAATGATTCGGCTGCAAATGCGCAAAGCACCTATCCGTGATTCTGACATTTGAAGCACCACAGCACATACTGCAGCATTTGCACATGCTTGTACAGTCAACCCTTACCCTAAAGAGCAGTATTAGGAAGCGCAAAGAGGCACACAGATTTGCGCTACACAGGATATACGAAAACGTGAATTTAGGCACTGCATAAACAAACCATAGATTGTAACTATCGCCGGGAAGGTTCCTTTTGCCGAGAAGCTAAGCACAACACCCAAGAACTCTGGGTAAGCGACGAACGAAAAAGTGAACGAAAGCAACTCCAAGTCAAAGGCCTGGTTAGCTAAAATTCCAGCCGCAGCGTAACAAGAAGCAGCTTCCCAGCACTCGCACCAATCAGCTCCACAGGCGCACGCGAAACCGCCGTACGAAACACGCTTCCTGAAAACGCTCACCACGCTCTCAAAGCAAAAACTACCAAGCTGCCGCATGCAAATGGAGTTGGCGCTCGAGGCTTGGGCTAGGGGTCTTGATGCGTTTTATAACCGTTAATGCGAAATCAAGACCCCTAGCCCAAGCCTCGAGCACGCAAGGCTTGATGCGTTTTATAACCGTTAATGCGAAATCAAGCCTTGCGTGCAAAACTTGGCTGCAAACACACGAATCAGTGCCGTGGTAGGCCAGCAACGCTCTATTGGCCAACGCTCCTATGCCGTCCAACGGCGATAAGTCTGTGCTCAGCGAAGTGCGTATGCAAATGCGCCTCGCAGGCCACTGAACAACAAAGTGATTTCATGGACCGACGTTGCAGAATACTCGATGATTTGATCTTCTGCGAGCCACGTATCCAGCTACTGCCACATTCCCCCGATGCATTGTATTCGACAAAGCTTGGAGCACTCCTGAAACGCGTTTCAAGCATACCATCTGACACCAAGCCCGTACTCTCATACAGGCCGCAAAAGCGTTCGAAAGAATTCTTGGAACACCTTATAGCTGAACAAGCATTCCTGCCAAATCCAGCGCCTTGCCAAAGCCAGTATTAATCAACACTACTGCAGCAGGAATAACTCGATAGCATACAAGTAAAGAACCTTTTGTGGTCCAGGCGTTTGGTGCATCACAGCAAACTGCAATGAATGCATTTGCTTCCACAGTCAATACTAAGCCTAAAGCATTGTACTAGGGAGCGCAAACAGGCAGACAGGCTTGCGCTCCACAGGACATACGATCTGCTCAAAGGAGAGGCATATGAACCGTACCATTACATACAACAAAAAGGGCATAAATTGTGGCAAGACTGTGGAAAGGTGAGTTGCCCCGAGAAGGAATTTTGGCACAGCATTCAAGAACATTGGAGAATTGATTAACGAAACTCTGGATGGACGTCGCTCCGAATGAAAGTCTTGGTTACCAAAACACGAGCACCATGCGTCACGAGAAGCAAGTTCGAAACGCTTGCACCAATCGACTCCACAGGCGCATGTGAAACGTCTGTAGGACACTCACTTGCTTAAAACGCGCACCGTGTTCTCCAAGCACGAAATACCACTCAATCGCGTGCAGTTGGACTTGTGTTTCTAGCACTAGGTGTGGTGTCTTGATTTCGCAAGAATGATTTTAGAGACGTATTACCGCCTGCGAGCAAAACGTGACTGCACACGCCCTGTTGCACAATTACTGTCGTCCAGGGCTCGTAGGGTTCTTTTGACCGAAGAACGTATGAAATGGCGCCTTGTAGACTGTTCAAAAGCAAAGTAATTTTGTGAACCGAAGTTGCAGACCTCCCGTCGACTCCGCCTATGCGAGTCAGTAATTAAGCCACCGTCGAATTCTGCCGTTGCTCCGCGTTGAATAAAGCCAGGAATATGCATGAGCATTACTTTAATCGTGTCATTCGCAAAAAGCCCGCATTTGTCTGCAGGCTGTAAACGCGTACAAAAGAAATCGTGGAACAGTTTGTACCTGAACAAGCGCACCAGTCAAATCCCGCATTTCGCTGAAAGCAATATTGAGCAAAACACTGCTGTAGAAATGATTCGATTGTAAATGCCCAAAGTGTCGTCCCGTGATGCAGGCAACTGGCTCACCACAGAATACTACAATGTTTGCAGCTGTTTGGACATTCTGCCATACGCCTAGAGAATGATGCTACTAAGCGGAAACTCGCAGACGTGCTCTCCACAAGGCATACCATCGCCTAAAAAAAGAACGAAATGGACCCTGCCATTGCACAAGACAAGAAAAATGGCATTACTTATGATTGGTCTGGGCAAAAGTCAGTTGCGCCGGGACACCCGGCATAACCTTCGACATCGTTGAAGAATCGGTGAGCGGAACAGTGGACGAGCGTCACTACGAACCGGTAGCATGGTTAGCAAACCTCTAGCAACAGCGCGGGAGGAAGCAGCTCCGTAGCGCCCGCACCAATTAAGTCCCCAGGCGCATGCGAAACCTCTGTAGAAAATGAACTCGCTGTGAACGTGTACCACGCCTTCAATGCGCGACATATCACTAACTCGCATGAAAATGGACGTGGTTGTCGAGAAATAGGCGTGTTATCTTGATGAGTGGTTATGAAACCCAACAACCGCTGTATGCAGAACGTGACTGCAAATACCGTGGTTCTGAATCAGTGCTATCCAAGGCTCGCAACGCTCCGTTGATCAAAACACGTATGCAGACGCTCCTCGTGGGTCAGTGAGCAACAAATTCATTTCGTGAGTCACGTTTACAGAGCATTCGTAGTTTTCTTTCGTTAATCCGTTACTAAGACACTATCAAATGAAGCCCATGCTCTGCGTTGAAAAAAATAGAGATACTCCTGGAAACCTCACCAAGCGTACCGCCTGCACCCCCGAAAAGTATTTTATTACTGGTTGTAAAAGTATACAAAACAAACCTTGGAACATCTTGTAGCTATACAAGTTCTCCTGCCGCTTCCGGCGCTTTGCCGAATCGAGTACTAATCAGCATAATGCTGCAGAAATGCTTTGCTTGCACATGCACGGAGAATCCTCAAGTAATTCAGACATTTGCCGTATGACGGCACATTGCAGTGTATGCGCTTGCTTAAACAGTCACCTTAGCCTCGATAATGGTACTGAGGCAGAAAAGCCGTGCACTCAACAGGATATACCATCCCCTCAGTAGAGCAGAAGATAGACATTTTCATTGCATGGAAACAAATTGTGCATAGATTGTGAGGTTGGCATGTGCAAAGGCAAGTTTCGCCGCGAAACTGAGGATAACTTCCAAGAGCCTTGGCGACTCGGTGGACATAATTGTGGAGGGATGCCGCTGCGAAACGAGAATGTGGCTAATCGAAAATCGAGAGACAGCGTAATAAGAAGAATTTTCGCAACACTGACAGCAATCGACCACACAGCCGCAGTCGAAACTTCCGTAGGGAGCTCACTTGCTTCAAACGCGCTTCATCCTCTCAAAACGCAAAATACTAAGCAACCGCGCGCAAATGGACGTGGGTTTCTAAACGTATGCGTGGTGTCTGGATTTCGCAGGAATGGTTCTGAGGCGCACCATCCCGTGTGTGCAAAATTTGACTGCAAACACCATGTTGTTCGATCAGTGCCATTCAAAGCTTCCAGCACTCTGTTGATCAAACTTCCTATGCAAACGCGACTTGCAGGACACTGAACAGCAAAGTTATTTTGTGGACCGGCGTTGAATAGCCTTTGTCAGTCTGTTCTTCTGTAAGTCAGTAATCAAGGCACTATCGAATAGTGCCGATGCTCCGCGCTAAACAAGCTTATGGATACTGCTGAGGAATGCTTCAGGCGTTTTAGCTACACCAAACACGCATTTTGCTTCTAAACAAGACGATGAATACTGCTGTGGAATGCTTTAGGCGTGTTGTCTACACCAAACACGCATTTCGCGTACAGGCTATACGCACTTACAAACCGAAACTTGGAACAGCTTGTTGCTGATCAAGCTCGCCAGCCGAATCCCGCGCTTTGCCGAAACCAATACCCGTGAGAAATACTGCTGCAGGAATCATTCGATTGCAAGCGCGCAAAATATCGATTCGTGGTTCAGACGTTTGGCGGATCACAGCATATTGCAATGCTTGTGTTTCCTTTGGCCATCAGCTCTGAGCCTGGCGAATAGTACTAGGAAGCCAGACAGACTTGCGCTCCACAGAACATACCAACGTTGCAGCAAAGCAAAAGATAAATCCCGCCATCGCATGAACACAAACAGCTCATAGATTGTGCAACTGACGAGAGCATACTGCAATGTTTGCGTTTGCTTCGACAGTTAACCCTCAGGCATTTGCTCCACAGGGCATACCATCGCCTCATAAAACAGAAATATGACTCCCCTCATTCCATACAAAGAAATCAGGCATAGATTGTGATTGCCATGGGCAAAGGCCAGTTGCGGTAAGAAACTAAGCACAACGTCCAGGAACTTTAGAATGTGTCTGAACGGAACTGTGGGCAAACTCCCTTAGAAGTCAAAGTCCCGCTTAACCAAAACTTGGAGCAATAGCCTGGCAAGAAGCAGTTTCGCCACCCTCGCACCAACCGACCTCACAAGGTCATGCGAAGCCTCGGTAAAAAACGCACATCCTGCAGAAACGCGTCATGCATGCGAAGCGCTAAGTGCGAAATACTCGTGTACAAATGGAAGTGGAATAGCCCTGATGTCTTGATTTCGTGCGAATGGCTCCGAAGCTCACTAAGGCGTGTGTGCAAGACGAGACTTCAAACATCCTGCTGCCGAATCATTGCCGTTCACGATTCGTAGGCTCTGTCGACCAAAACACCTATGAAAATGCGTCTTCCACTCCAGTGAACAACAAAAGCATTTCATGAACCAAGGTTGCAAAGTTTTCGAGCATTTGGGCTTCTGTGAGTCAGTAATCGAGCCACAAGCAAATTGTGCCGATAAATGGCGTTCAACAAAACTCGGATTATGCCTGGAAAGCGCTTCCAGCGTGACATCTGCTTCAAACAAGTAATTTCAGATAGGCTGTAAAAACGTACAAAAGAAACTTTGGAATGCCTTGTAGCTGGAGAAACGCGCCAGCAAAAACCTGCGCCTTACCAAAACCAATAGTAATTAGCCAGCATTAATCGAAATACAGCTGCAGCACTGACTCGACTGCGAGGGTCCATGATCCAGAGATCTACTGCACGACAGACAGCATACTGCAACGTTTGCTCTTGTTTTCACAGTTAACCATGAGCCTAGAAGGCAGAGCTAGGAAGTGCAGGCAGCCCGGTATGTCATAAGACATATCCTTGCCTCACGAGAGAGAAACGTGAATCCCGTAATTGCAGATAAGACAAGCAGGGCCTAGGTTATGGCTGGCGTGGGCAAAGGCCAGTTGCTCCGGAAAACTACGTGTAACATCAAAATGCCGTGGAGAGTTGAAGGCCGGAACTCGGGGCAACCATCGCTGCGAATAAAAGACTTGGTTCAAGCAAAATCGAGCAACTGCATGGCAAGGAGCAAATTTTCCAACACTCGTGCCAATTGAATCCACCGGCGCATGCGAAAGCTCGGTACAAAACGCACGTTCTGCAAAGGCGTGTCATGCTCTCAAAGCCTTCAATGCCAAGTGCTTGTGTGCTAGAAATAGGCATGGTGTCTGTATTTCGCCTGAGTTCTTCTGGAACACGCCACCCCGTGTGGACACAACATAACTGCAAACATGGTGTTGTTCAGTCAGTGCCGTTCAACAGTCGCAAGGGTCTGTTGACCAACACTCGTTCCCAAGCGCACTAGGCACACCATTGAACAACAGTCATTTCGTCGACCGGGGTTGCAGAGTTCTAGTCAGTTTTATCCTGAGCAAGCCATTAAGCCGGCCATAGTCGAATTCCGCCGATGCTTCGCGTTCAACAAAGCTAGGACCTATACTGAAAAGCTCTTCCGGCTTGAGATATGCTCCGAACAAATACATTCAGACAGGCTCTGATAGCATACAAAAGAAGACTTGAAACAGTTGTAGATGAACAATGTCGCATGCTGAACCCGCGCTTTGTCGAAACCAATACGAATCAAAATACTGCTGTAGCAGCGGCGCATGTGCGAACGCTCAAAGTATCTTTCCGCAACCCAGACATTCGATAGCATACTGAAATGTTTCCATTTACTTTGGCTGGAAAGCGTAAGCCTATATAAGAGCACTACGAAGCATAAACAGGCAGTGTGGCGTGCGCAAAATAGGACATACCATCTCCTAAGTAGAGAAAAAATGAACCCCATCGTTGCATTAAAACAGACAGGTCATACATTGCGATTCGCGCAGGCAAAGGACAGATGCGCCGAGAACCTATGCGTAACATTCGAGAACCTTGAAGAATCGATAAAGCGAAGATTGAACGCCGCCGCTGCGAGTCAAAAACTTCGCTAACGAAACGTAATAGCGTAATAAGAAATTTCGAAACACTTTCACCAACTTCTCCACAGGCGCGTGCGAATGCTCGGTACAAAACGCACTTGCTGCAAACGCGCATCATGCTCTCAAAACGCAACAAATCACGCTTTCGCGTGCACATGAACGCGGCGCTCTAGAAATAGGCGTGGTGCCTTGACTTCGCACGAATGGTTAGGAAACGCACGATCCTCTGCGTGCGAAACGTGACTGGAGACACCTCGCTGCCGAATCAGTGGCGTTCAGAGCTCGCAAGGCTCTCTTGACCTTTGTTAGCCAGCGAGGAGCATCTGCGTACGCAAATGTGCCTCGCTGGCTGCCGAATAGCAAAAGCATTCGTAGCCCAAAGTTGTACAGTTTTCATCAAATTTTTAGTTGATCAGTAAGCTATTGAGCCAACGTCGATTCCTGACGGCGTTTCGCGATAAGCTAAACTCGAAGTGCATCTTGAAAACGCTTTAGGCTTACCATCTGACACCAAGCCCGCATTTTCATACAGGACGCAAGGGCGTACAAAAGAAAACTTCAAATACTTTGTCGCTGAAAAAGTGTTCTAGCCAGATCCGGCTCCTTGAAAAGACAAACATTTATCAATGTACTGCTGCAGAAATGACTCGATTGCCAGTGTGCAACGTAGCTTCCCGTGATCCAGACATTTGGTGCATCGTAGCACGTGCAATGTTTGCATTTGCATCGACGGTCAACCCTGAGCCTAGGGAATGGTACCAGGAAGTGTAGAAGAGTTAGCAAACTAGCGCCAAACAGGACATACCCTCGCCTATGAAAAAGAAATATAGATCCCTTCACCGTTTGAAGGAAACGAGGCCTAGCTTCAGCTGGAACGGGCAGAGTTCAGCTGTGTCTCGAAACTAAGCACAACTAGGACCTTTGAAGAGTTTCTGAACGCGAGAAGGAATGGCGGTGCGGACGTGCAAAACTAGTGGTAGTCGTGATGCCTGAATTTCTGCAAACAACCTATGGCCGAATCAATGCAGTGCAAGACGGGCAACGCTCTGTTGCCCAACACTCCTATGCAAATGCGGCTCGCAGACCTTAGAGCAGCTAAATTATTTCTCGGGTCGATTTTGCAGAATGTGCGGCTATTTAGTCTTCCGCAAGCCAGTAGTTGAGCCAGGGCCCAATTCTGCCGCCTCTCCGCAATAAATAAAACTTGAAGTACCTCTGGAAATCGCTTGAGGCGTACCGTCTGTGTGTCTGATCGGTGCGTGTGAGCCCGAATTTCATACAGGCCGTAAACGCATACAAAACAAAATATGGAACAGCTTGCAGCTGAACAAACGCGCCAACCGAATCTGGCGCTCTGCCGAATCCAGTATTAATAGGAAAACTGCTACAGCAATGATTAGGTAGCAAACGCACAAAACATCTCCTCGTGATCCAGAGACTTAGCGCAGCACAGCATACTGCAACGTTTCTAGTTGCTTCGAGAGTCATCCCCCAACCTGGAGAATGACACTAGGAAACAAGAAAGGCAGATGGACATCTGCTCCACAGGACATACCATTGCCGCGGCCGCGGAAAAGATGGGTGCTGTAGCTTCATGAAAGAAAACCGGATATAGATTGTGGTTGTCGTGGGCAAACGCGAGTTGCGCCCGAAGACAGAGCATAACATCCAGGAGCTTCAAACCGTCGATGAACGGAACAGTGGACGAGCGTCGCTTCAACTCAAAGGTCTGCTAAACCAAATCTTGACCAACAGAGGAGCAAGAAACACTTTCGAAATACTTGAACAAATCGACTCCACATGCGCAAGCGAAACCTAAATAAAAAACGCACTTGCTGCAAGGACGCATCCCGCTCACAAAGCGCTAAATACTACACAACTGCGCGTATATAGATGTGGCCTTTTAGGAATAGGCATGGTGTCTTGACTTCGCATGAATGGCTATGAAACGCACCATTACGTGTGTGCAAACCTTGACTTCAAGCGCCTTGCTGCCGACTTAGTTGAAGAAAAGTCCTACGCACAGACGCCTCGCAGACCAGTTGACAAAATAATTTCGTCGACCTAGGCTGCAGATTTTTTGTCAGTTTCTTCTCGTGCGTGTCACCTATCGAGCCATTATCGTTTTCTAGAGATGCTGCGCGTTCAAGAAAATTAGGAGTACTCCCGACAAACGCTTAGAACGTACCATCTGCACCGAGCCGTCACTGCAATACTGGCTGTAAAAGTATACGAAAGAAAACATGAAACGCCATGCAGCTGAGCAAGCGCATCAACCGAATCCGATGGCGTTTCAAAACAAATATTGACCAGCTTACTGCCGCACAAATGACTCGATTGCAAGTGTTCAGAGTACCGTCCGTTGACCCAGGCATGCGGTGCGTATCAGCGTACTTTAATGTTCGCATTTCCTTCCACAGATAACGCTAAGCTTAGGTAATTGTACTAGGAAGCCGAAGCAGGCAGGCTTACTTGCGCTATACAGGACATACCATCGCCTTAGCAAAGAAAAAAATGGGTCCCGTCATTGCATCAAAACAAACGGCGCATTGCTTGTGACTGGCGTGATCAAAGTCAGTTGCACCGCGGAAGTGTACATAACATTCAATAGCTTTGGAGAGTCGATGAAGCGAATAATGAAATGACGTTACCGAACCCTCTACAAAAATCACTTTCTCAGCATGCGCATCGGTCGAATTCACCGGCGCATGCGAAACGTTTGTAGTAGGGGCGCGTCCTACAAAGTCATATCGCGTTCTCAAAGCCCAAAATGCCACCCATAGATTTGATCATCTAAGGTTTAGGGTTTAGGGTTTAGGGTTTAGGGTTTGGGGCTCCCGCTGCTTCTCATTGCTCCGTTGAGGGGACAAGTACACAACTTAGTTAATCAGCAGCAAGCCACAACTGGTACTAAGGAGACATATAAACAAGAGAAGACTCAACCCTTGCTGCTGCAGCAGCAGCAGCTGCTGCAGCAGCTGCTGCAGCAGCTGTCGTGATTTCGCATGAATGTTCACGAAACCCACCAACCCTTGTGTGCAAAACTTGACTGAAAACATTTTGCTGCCGAATTATCGTTGTCTAAAGCTCAAAATTGTCTGTTGACCAAAACTCATGCAGGTGCGCTTCGCTAATGACATTTGCTTTCGTGGGCCGACGTCATAGAGTTTCCACCAATTTCTTCGTTTGTCACTCAGCTATCGAGATATGGTGGAGTCCTGCAGATGCTCTACGTTCAACAACACTCGATACACTCATAAAAGGCGATTTAGACGTACCATCTGCGCGAGTCCGCATTGTCATACTGGCTGTAAAAGCTTGGAATACCTTGTAGCTGGACAAATGCACCAGCCGTATTCGGCGTCTTGCAAAAGTGAATATTACTCAATCTACGTCCGCTGGAATGATTTGATTGAAGGCGTACAAAGGGTGTTCCCGCGACCCAGACATTTGGGGTATCGCAACATACTGGAATGCCTGCACTTGCTCTGACAGTGAAGCCTAAGCCTACAGAATGGTAATATGAAGTGCAAGCAGGCAGACAGACCTGCGCTCTGCAGGATACACCATCGTCTCTGTAGAGACAAAATGCATTTGGTTATTGCGCAAAACACAAGAAACGCAAATTGTGGCTGGCGCGGGCAAAGAGCATTTGTGTCGCGAGACAAGCCATAACATTGAAAAGCTTTGGAGCGTCGCTGAACGGAACAATGGACGGACGTCGCTATGAATCAAAAACTTGATTAAAGACTGCTCGACCAACCGCTTGGCAAGAAGCAGTTGCCCAGCACTCGCATCAAGTGACAACCACAGGCACATGCGAAACCTCCGTGCAAAACGCACATCCTGCAAAAGCGCATCATGCTCGCAAAGTGCAAAATGCCAATAATTCGCGTTCACATGGGCGAGACCTTCTAGAATTGGGCGTAGCGTCTTGATTTCGCATCAATGGCTGCGAAACGCACCAATCCTTGTGTGTCAAGCTTGACTACAAACACTGTGTCGTTTAATCTGTGCAATCCAAGAGTCGCAAGGTTCTGTTGAGCAAGACTCGTATGCAAACGCGCCTCACACGCCACTAAACTACAAAGTCATTTCGTGAGCCGAGCTTGCAAAGTCTTCGACCATTTGGTCTTCTGCGAGTCAGTTATCGAAAAACTGTCTAATTCTCTTGATGCTCTACGTTAAAAAACCGTTGAAAATACTCCTGGAAAACGCTGTAGGCGTACCTTCTGCAGCGATTGCGCATTTTCATAGAGGCTGTGAGAACGTACAAAAAAAAAGGAACGCATTGTATCACGATAAGCGCACCAGCAAAATTCAGCGATTTGCCCATACCTGCGGTAATCAAAATACTTCTGCAGAAATGATTGGATTGCAAACACGCAAGGGATCGTCTCGTTATCCGGACACTTGGCGCACCACAGCACACTGAAATGTCTGCACGTGCTTCGACAGTCAACCTTAAGCCTCCAGAATGGAACTAGGGAACGCAAGGAGGCAGGCAGGCCTGCGCTCCACAGGAGATACAATCCCCTCAGAGAAGAAAAGCATGAATCGCACCGCTGCGTTAAACAAAGGAGCTCAAATTGTGATTCGCATGGGCAAAGGACAGTTGCATCGACAATCTAAGCACAACATCCGAGAACTTTGAAGAGTCCATAAACCGAATTATAGACGAACGTTGCTCCAGAAGTAAGGCCTGATTTACCAACGGTCGAGCAACAGCTCGACCTTTGGTAAATAATTCCATTTTAGCCTGCACTACAGGCGCATGCAGAGCCTCTGGAAATAATGTGCTTACTGCAGAAGCTCAACACGCTCTCAAAGAGCGAAATGCCATACTATCGAATCAAAATGGGCATGGCTTTCCAGGAATAGGAGTGGTGTCCTGAATTTGCATGAATGGCTACGAAATGCCCCAAACCTTGTTTTCAAAACTTGACAATAAGCATCCTGTTGTTCTATCGGTGCTATCCAAGGTTTCTAATGCTTTTTTGACAAAAATGTGTGCGAAGGCGCCTCGCAGACCACGAAACGATAAAATTATTCCGTGGGACGAGGTTGCAGAGTTTTCGACCATTTGATTTTCTGTGAGTGGATAATCGAGCCACCGTCGACTTTAGCACTCAACAAGCCTAAGGCTAGTCCTGTCAAACGCGTCAGGCGTACCAACTGACAGGAACCCTTCGTGCTCACACAAGCTGTAAAAGTGTGCAGAAGAAAACTTGGAAGACCTCGTAGCTGAACAAGCGCATCAGCCGCATCCGTCACCTTGCCAAAACAAATTTTAATCAAAGGTACTGCTGAAATGATTCAATTGCGAACGTGTAAAGTACGCTACCGTGGGTATTTGGCGGCGCGTCACAGTCTATTGCAGTGCTTGAATGTGCTTCCACAGCCAACATTACGCCAATAGAATAGTACTAGTATGGGCAAGCACGCAGACAGATTTACGCTCCACGAGACATACCAGCGCCTCTTAAAAGAAGATAGGCCCCGTCGCTGTGTAAAGTAAACAAAGCAAAGATGTTGGCAGGTGCGGGTAAAAGTTAGCTGCGCTGAGGAACTAAGCATAACATTAGAGATCCTTGGAAAGTCGATGGACACAGCAGCGAGTGAGCGTCGCTCCGAATGAAAGCCCTGTTAGACAAAAACTTGAGCGTCAGCGTAGCAAGGCTCGCACCAAGCGATTCCGCAGGCGCACGCCAAACCTTCGCTTAAAAAGTGCTGCCCACAACCGCACACCGCGCTTTCAAAGCGCGAAAAACCACACACTAGCGTATAAATTGACTTGTGTTTTTAGCTGCAGGCAGGGTGTCTTGATTTCTCATGGATGGCTACGAAGCCCACCAACCGTTTTGTGCAAAACAAGACTGCAAACATTCCGTGGTTCAATCAACGTCATCCTCCTGGAGAACGCTTCAGCCGCACCATCTGCACCAAGCTTTCATTTTCATGGACGCAGTAAACGCATACAAAATAAAACCTGGAACACCTTGTAGCCGAACAAGCGCGCAAGCCGAATCCCGTGACTTGCCGAAACAGGGACTTATCAA
This sequence comes from Eimeria necatrix, assembly GCF_000499385.1. NCBI lineage: Eukaryota > Apicomplexa > Conoidasida > Eucoccidiorida > Eimeriidae > Eimeria > Eimeria necatrix. The sequence continues at coordinate 34,356 of NW_013654014.1, forward strand.
AACTACTGCTGAAGAGATCACTGGATTGAAAACGCAGAATATGATCCAGACATTTGACGCATAACAGCATACTGCGTTGTTTTCAATTGTTCCACAGCCAACACTAAGACCGAAGTATTACACTAGAAATTGCAAACAGGCCACCAGACGTGCGTTCCAAAGGACATACAGTCGCCTCAAAAGAGAAGAAAAGAATGTGGTCAGAGTGTGGAACAAGCAAGGCATAGAGTGTGCATAGCGTCAGCAAACGTCAGTTGCGCCGAGAAACTAAGCACAGCAGCTTCCAAGGGGTTCGCAGAGTGGCTGACGCAACCGTAAGAAAACGTCGCTCCTATATGATGAGGACCAGCTTAACGAAATCTTAATTAACAGCGTCGCAAGAAGCAACTTTGCTATACTAGAATCAACAGGCTCCACAGACGAATACTATACCGCCGTAGAAAACGTACTTCCTTCAAGCGCAAAGAAAGCCCTAAAATGGCGAAACGTCACCCTTTTGCGCACAAATTGACTTGCATATCTAGTTACAGGCAAACTGCAATGATTCAGCAACACTGGACGCAAACGCCCCAACGCATGTGCTCAAATATTAAGTGCAAAACTCCACTCTTTCGCTGAATCTGTGCCGTCCAAAAACCGCAATGCTCTGTCGACTACAATCTGTGTGCAAATGCACCTGGTAGGCCAGCACTGCCGATATGAGCACGTCCTTCGCGTTTACCAGAACAAGAAGCACTCTTCTGAAAAGCGCTTCAGCGTACCATCTGACACAAAGAACTCATTCCTATACACGCTGTGAAAGCGCACGAAACAAACTTGTGTAGCTAAACAAGCGCCCAAGCCGAATCTGCGCTCTTGGGAATCCAATACCAATCAACATACTGCTGCAGAAATGACTCGATCCCAAACACGTCAAATTTCGTTCCATGGACCCGACATTTCGGGCATCGAGGCATACTGCAGTGTTTGTATTTCCGTGGACAGACAGCTGCAAGCCTGAGGGATAGTATTAGGAAGCGTGAAAAAGCAGAAAGACGTGCGCGTGTCAGGACATACCATCGCTCCATCGAGACGAAACATATGTTCCCTCATTGCATGGACACAAGCAAGGCATAAATTGCGACAAGCGTGGGGAAATGTCCGTTGGGCAGAAAAGCTAAGCACAACGTCCAAGAACTTCGGAGAGTAAGTGATAGAGCGGTGAACGAACGCTGCTACGAGTCAAAGAG
>NW_013654015.1:0-1972 GCF_000499385.1 Eimeria necatrix
CTTGTTAATAGCAGATGCTCTGCCTCTTTATCAGTGCGACTGAACGCGAATTGTCCCCAATCCTGATGCCAGTTTGTCTCTGTAGCCATCAGCATGCCACAGCAAACACGCATGTTACATCTTGCAGTTGTCCACTTGCGTGTCCTAAGTCTCCCGCTATGGGCGCACGCTATCTGTAAAAGAGCTGGCATCTTTGGCACGACGGACCGCTTTTGATGAAGGTCTCTGGGAATGGCGTTACAAATTGTGACCGTCCCGGTTCCCACTTTCACGATGTCTGTCTTGAACTAAACTGGCATGCGCCTTCCTCCACTAGCCTGCAGGTGCATCCACATCATACTGCGGCGTTGAAGAGCGCAGTGTACTTTGTGTATAACACATCTTTACAAGCAGCTCTATCATTTATCTTTATGTTTGGCTGGATGCGCGCATTTGGCTTGGATGCACTCCATGATGTATTGCAGCACTGCTTAGTATTTGTATTGCAGTGACGCATACGCAAGATGATCTGCCAGAACTCGACGGCTTCGTTTCTGTTTTGAAGGGAGTATGTATAGCGCAGCTGGACGGCTTGGTGACTGCATGCTCGAAAGAGATCATTGTTTAGATGGTTTGACGCGTCGAGGGTTTCCTGTCGCACTGGCGTCCTATGGCGATTTTCATCATCGTCTGGTCTCCACGCACTAAAACGCTGGCACGTAGGTTTAATCCACTATGAAGGCACGATGCTTGATAGTGAGAACCAAGCGCACTGACGTATATAGATTTCAAGAAAAGTGGTAGAACGGTCTGCCTGGTCTGTAGATTGTACAGACAAAACGTGGAGAATGCTGATAAACGGTCTTTGGTGATGCATTGTGAATTGTGACTGTCCCGGTTCCCACTTTCACGGTGTCCGTCTTGTACTAAATTGGTATGTGCCTTCCTCCACTAGCCTGCAGGTGCATTCACATTGTACTGCGGTGTTGAAAAGCGCAGTGTACTTTGTGTATAATACATCTTCACATGCAGTTCTATCATATATCTTTATGCTTGGCTGGATGCGCGCATTTGGCTTGGATGCACTCCATGATGTATTGCAGCACTGCTTAGTATTTGTACTGCAGTGACTTGTCGATACTTCAAAGGGTCTCTGCGATGTCATTTTTGCCGGCATTGCTGCAGTCTTACTTACTTTACATTGATAGAGCAGCAAAGGCATTGCTGAGTGGAAATGAGGGCGACCAGGACACACTAGCTGACAATTACCTTATTAGGATTCACTTGGCTTTGACCGTCGGTTCAGCACGCACTGTGGCACCACGCCTTGAGGGCTGTGGTAAACAGACTACGGGGGCCTCATGTATTTTTAGATGCATCTAGGCGCGTTTTCTTGATGCATTTCCTTCCCGATCTCATGGCGTCATATTGAGCATTGTGAACAATGTTGTCTGGTAAGGGCATGAGCGCGGCATAACGGCGAAAGGTGTGCTCTGATGCCAGCCTGCCAACATTTTTGCGTGATATTAGTTCGGTGTAGTTGGCGGCGGCAGGACTGCGGAGGCCGCAAAAAGCACCAAAATGCGCAATGTACAATGCTTGTTACACTCGAGGCTGGGTATCACTGCAGCAGCTGACAATGGATCGATTCGAATTGTGCGTCCAAGAGAACGTACACGTGTAGAGAAAACTGAGCTCTCCAGGTGTTATGTTTTATTATGGTTATGAGTGGTTGGTCGTCCGGTCACCTGCATTGTCGATTCAGTAACGTAAGTAGTGCAGTGCTGAAGACAAATGGAGGAACTACATAGACGCAAGATGATCTGCCAGAACTCGACGGCTTCGTTTCTGTTTTGAAGGGAGTATGTATATTGCTGTTGGACGGCTTGATGATTGCAAAGAGATCATTGTTTGGATGGTTTGACTCGCCGAGGGTTTTACTGCCGCACTGGTGTCCGACGGCGACTTGCACGAGCTTCTGATATACACAGAC
>NW_013654016.1:0-1466 GCF_000499385.1 Eimeria necatrix
ACGCTATCATGAGCTCTCATTATACAGTTTGCACAGCGTGCGTGCGTATTTGGCTAGAGAATCACAAAAGGGATAGGTCATTCATGTCTGGTGCTGCAGCAGTTGACACGCACAGTCGGGCTGAGTACCGCACCGGTTTAAGCAAGTGTAATGCTGCTGCGACGCTTCGTCGGCTCTGCATGCTCGTAGATTAGTCCTGGTCGAATTTCGCTAAAGCCTGTCAAGGCTCTCATTTAACTTGCAGTCGGCTCTCTTTATGGCAATTTAGGTGTCCGGAAGAACAATTTGATTCCGGTTGTCTTTCTGACAGAGAGTATGCTAACTCATACGCCTTTTGCACCGATGTGTTTGTTCTTAGAACCTCTTAGTATGTCCTCCACTTTGTCCCGATTATTTGCGTCAGGCAGATGTGATGAAGCTGTGAGAAACGTTGTGCGAGGATGACGTGTTTCGCCCAGATGTGATTTTGGAATGTTATTTTCATACCTCCCCTTTTCCCCCTTTCTTCGTGTAAGCTGCAGTGTTCATGAGTGTAAGGATTTGGACCTATTTAACTGGCTGACTTTTAATTGTTCGGAAAGACATCCGTTTTCTCGTTTTTCAATTCAAAAGCATTGCGAGTTTTGTCCCAAGCGATCGCGCTCACCATTTTGTGTGTGATCATATCACGAGACGTCCGACGGTCTGGTATTTATGGAGCTACGGAAAAGGACAGTGACATTCGCACAATCACAAAGTGCCACTTTTGTTTTAACAACCGGTGAATTACGTTTGCGCCTTTGGAATGTTGCACTTTGCAGAGGCACAGCCCTAATTGGGCCTTTTCTCATGATTATCGGGTTGCCGCCTTCACGAAAAAGACGATTTTACATTTAAAATGCGGAAATGGCATTTTTCATTTGGAGGGCTAGGGCTATGCATGTTTCTTTGTTACTCAAACGCAGATAGTGCGCAGATGTCGCATTACATCTCAAGGAGCGAAATCACCTCTTGTTGCTTGCAAGTAACGCCATAGCAGGTACCGCGGTCCTTCGCTGTGCAAGTCGAAAAAGCCTAGGAATGTTTTTGTCAACAGAAGCTGCACATGATGTAAAACATGTTGTGTGCAGTGCCGTTCCAGTAACGTCACTTGTTCCGTATTTATCATTTGCTGTTAGAGGTGAACGCAAAAGGCCTATTATGGCAAACATGCTTTATTTGGCGAATACTGGTCTAGCTACAGACAAAATCAAGCTTAAAAGTGAGCCTGTGTCTCTGCATTTGCAGCTTGTTTCAGAGCCCAGGTAGCTAGTAACTTGGAGCAGCTAACGACTTTCTGTTATTTTATGTGCACACTCAGGACGTGAGTTGAATCCCTACAAGTATTTGTACTCCAGCATTTGTGACCTACACAGCCGTTTGTCTGCAGGCGCTCAATGTTGTGTCAAAAACATTTGCTAGCTATTCAATTTATATTGTCCAAACTT
>NW_013654017.1:0-1255 GCF_000499385.1 Eimeria necatrix
GGTAAGGGAGCCCTTCACTGTTTGGGCTCAATATGGCCTATTCCGCGCTGCTGGCAAATGGCCTCAAAGCGAGCGTTGAGCGGAAAGCTGTGTATAGAGCACAAGAGGACAAGGGCAGGGCTTGCGAATGAAGCGTGTGCAATGATGAACAAAGCAGCTATTTTTCCAGAAAGGCTAGAGATTGGGTGGAAAGGCGTGAGAGGTGGTCTCGAGCAGTAGATGCAGTTGTGGAATGTTTGCCTTGTTCATGCTGAAAGTATCCAAGACTTAGACGACCGCAGATAGTGTTATGTTTTGAGAACCACAGCATCGTGACGCAGTAAACCCGGAAGCGTATAGGTTGAGGGCGCGTTGAGACGGCAAGCGCAGCTCGAGCCAAGGAGGGAGCAGCACGGATGTTGCGTGTAAAAGAAATCAATTTGGGTGGTCGAACGCGCTTGATATTTGTTTTGGAGCGCTAGCATGCGGACTGGCTTGATATTGACCTCTGCATTCCTCTGAACAGTTTCCGGGGGTTCCGCGAAATCAACAACGATGCGGGCAGAGTGAGTCTTTGCGTATTGCATCTTTCAGCACTTTGCATCACACTGCTTTTACGCCGTGTCGAACGGCTTTCAGACGAGGCTAAGGCGACATAAACATTGCCAGTTCGTCAGGTAGATAGCGTTGACAGATTAACTTCAACGCCCGTGGCAGCGCATTTTGACAAGATTGTGAGCCCGCTGTGGTTGTTTGCGAGCTGGAATACCTTGACGAAAAGGCCTGATGCGAAATGCATGCCATTGCTGGAAGTTGTGGTAATGCTTTCTTTTAGTGCCGTTGCCAGTATTTGTGTCGACAGAAAGTTCGCTTCTGTGAGTTGCGTGTGGTTCAGCAAGTATGTATTACTCTAGCTCTATGTCCATGCACCGAAGGGACACTTGCCCAGCGAGTTCGAGGCGCAGTGCGAGTGGGAATGCGTGGGCCCAATTTCCGTATAGCACTGCGGAATGGCTCACATAGGCTGAATGCCTTCGATATGATACTTATGTTCTGAGCAATCAAAGTGTAACAGCCCATAATGCGTTTTTCGCGGTGCGCATTACAGATAGAGACGTACATGCATGATGATATGCCTGAAGCAGGCGTTCACTGCGTCGGCAGAGGACGTGCGGTTCATGCATTTTATGGCAAACCGCGAGCATGGGGCCAGGGCAAAGTCGACCATTCTGCATTTTCGGATGCACTTAGTGACGTAGTATTTTTTAATGTAGGC
>NW_013654018.1:0-2041 GCF_000499385.1 Eimeria necatrix
TAATAGCGCTTTAGGTGTATATCACTGAATGGCGCCAACGCCAACGAATGTGAGAAGCTTTCAACAACCAGACACGAGATGCGTTGTGCCCAGCATTTCGTTCTAATACAAACACAGGCGCGATTACATGCTCCCACTATTTTCATCTCTTCAGATTGGCACACTAATTTGGAGGGATGTTGTGGGCTTCGCCAACTTAAGAAGCATCTTGGCATGATGATTGTGCCTTGGCCAGTCAGAAGACTTGCTGCATTTCTCCAGCTTGAATGAACCCCAAAAGAACAGTGTTCCATCACTCTGTTGCATCACGCCTTAAGTGGGCGTCAATTTAGGTATAGCCATACGCGACGAGAACCGCGAAATACTCAGGATGGAGGACCCATTATCGTCTTGGCCAGTCAGAAGACTTTTTGCATTTCTCCAGCTTGAATCAACCGCTGCAGAACAGTGTTCCACCACTCTGTTGCTTCAAGCCTCAAGTGGGCGTCAATTTAGGTATAGTCATACGCGATGAGAACCGTGAAATACTCAGGATGGAGGGCCCTTTCCAAAACGCAGGAGGTACGTTTGCACGCCTTTCTCCTTGTGAGTGTTTGCGTGAGGATACCTTCAAGACAATGACTAACGGCGTTCACTTGTATTTCAAAGCGTCGCTTAGTGCAGGCAGTTTGAGTGTTTGGTCGAGCAAGCCCGGGATGAATGGTGTATCAAGGTCTAAAACGATGCATCTTCTTCTCGAAATCCCATGCTCTGCTTTTGCCTTAACTGGCTACTGAGAAGGCCTCAAGCGTAGCAATACGTCTGCTGCTGAATACGGTGACTTTGCATTCCTCTCGGGGCACATCAGGGTACCGCTTCTCTTCTCTGATAGTTGGTTGGTGCCTCTTATCTCATGTTCCATACATGACATGCTTTTCCCATCATACAGCTTCTAGCGCATCCGCTGATGAGCGCTCCAGTACATCAGATAGATCCCAGAACTCTAGGAACCTGTAAAATCTGAACCTTTTCTTCGTTGGCAGGCATGCACATCTGGCTTCTTTCACACGCGGCATGCTTTTATGTGGTTGCATCAGTTTGACAGCTAGAACAATGTGATCTTACTTCTCTCAACAAGTCTATCAGTCTTTACGATGAGCAGCGCCTCAGCGAACCTCGAAAGAAACATTAAGCCGATTTGTAAACCATGCGTTTGAAGTGAATAGTCGGGTGCACTAGACAGCAACCAGTGCCGGCTTCGCATGCATTCATGCCTTTATTTGTACCCGAGCTAAGCATATTGTCACAGAATGCCTACACCACGGCTTCGCGGGTGTTCGACATGAGTTTCCTAGGCTTCCCAGCTCACAGTACCATGCCCTCACTGCGGCGAAGACCTGTGCATCACGCCAGCGCTGCGGCGAATAATTTTTGATATCGATACGCTGCCGCTATCGTAGGCTACAAGCATCGCCACTGCACGCTTTGATTATCCTATCGGCTCCAAAAAAATCTATCTCGAAGAAATTCGAATTTAGCCTCCAATGCCACGCACCCAGGTGATGAGACCGAGGCCTGCTAAGCGCAAAATTGCACTTTGTGCTACGAATGAGGTCAGCTCTTTACGTGTATATCACTGAATGGCGCCATCGCCAACAAATGTGAGAAGCTTTCAACATCCAGACACGAGATGCGTTGTGACGAGCATTTTGTTGTAATACAAGCACAGGCGCGATTATAGGCCTCCATTATTTTCATCGCTTCAGATTGGCACACTAATTTGGAGGGATGTTGTGGGCTTCGCCAACTTCAGAAGCATCTTGGCATGATGATTGTGCCTTGGCCAGTCAGAAGACTTGCTGCATTTCTCCAGCCTGAACGAACCCCAGAAGAACAGTGTCCCATCACTCTGTTGCATCAATCCTTACTTGACCTGCAAAAGAGCTACTGCCATACGCGCTGAGAATCGCGAACTAGCCAGGATGGAGGACCCGTTCCAAAATACAGATTGTACGTTTGCACGCCTTTCTCCTTCTGAACGCTTGTGAGAGGGTGCCTTCAA
>NW_013654019.1:0-1269 GCF_000499385.1 Eimeria necatrix
AAGTTGCAGCGAATACGGCGTTTCTGAAACGAGCGCTCATCATGATCGACAAGTAGCGTGCCTTCCACTCCTGTACGAGCAGAAGTAATATCGTGTACGTAATAGCTCAAACTCATAGCTTGCACCACACATATGCACTGGCATTAGAAAGTGATGCACGTTTCTTTTAGTCGTATGGTTGCCACACTTTTGTTCGGATAAATCGGTGATGAGGGCTTGATGAAACAACGTCATATGCGGCTTTGCCGGTCGGTGCTGAGTGACAATAGTTTTCGATTAGATTGGTGAGCAAAAGTCTGATATTAGATCGTAGATCTATGCTATTTCATCTTGTTCGTTTTATGCAGCCAGTATGTGGAAGCCTATGCTATTAGTTTCCGGGGTGTTGAGGTAGCTGCGTAGTTCGGGCGATATATGGAGTGAGGAAGATGTACCAGTAAGTAATGAGTTGTCACATATATATGATGGATTAGGGCAAAGCACACCCAGGAAACGAAGTGCTGCTCAGGCGCACGCTGTCATCTATAATTTGGTTTGTCTGCCTCTGCTGTCTTCGAAATTATTAGCGACATTTGTTTTTCACGACGGCGTTTTTATGTGAAATGGAACGCACTCGCCGCATCGCTCTGCTGACCACAGCAAATACCAACAAGTGCACTCGCCACACTGCGATGTCAGCTGCACAATGAGCCGCAACGCCGACGTTTTTACGTGGGACGCTTTATGCATTGCACTTGAGTTTCGCGGAGCAATTGCGACGCGTGTCGTCCGGAAAATGAACCGATGTTAAAGGGAGTATGCGCAACTTTCACAAGACGTCTGCAAGCGGTTTAGGGCGTCGCAGAGTTGGGGAATATGTCTTGTTCATTTGCCGCTCGCTCTTTAGGGTTGCGTGCAGGTCTTTGGTAAGTTTGTTGAGCAGCGCTTGTTTCCCTTGCCTTGCACTACATGTTGGAGTGAGTCGAGCTACGTGGTTGTGGGCAGGCTGCCTTTATTGTGGTGAGCATTTGGCGGCGACAGAGACATGGTTCCAGAGCTTGTGCTGTTCCTGATACGTATGACAGGCAACACGCAGGAAATAACTGGCAGACTACGTCCAGCATCAACATGGTGTTCGCGTGGAGTCGTGAAGTGATTATTGTGGCCTCATCGAGCATCGTTCAGCGAGTCGCAAATTTTGAATGGATAAGCCTGTGCGTGTGTGGAATGCAGACATTGGAGGCCTGGACAAGGAGAAAACCTTTGTGTGGCATTGCGTGGGCAAGCTGG
>NW_013654020.1:0-1093 GCF_000499385.1 Eimeria necatrix
TAGTTTCCACATGGTAAGCTTCCCCGTCCAGCTGCAGCTTTCCTCCATCCTGCACACACAATGGTAGGGTTGCTGGACTGCCCAGCTTCCCCGATGCGATCGTCCCTTACTACTACACTCTGCTAACTCCATGCATTCATCTCTACGATTTTGCCTGCGTTGCATGATGTGTTCTTTTTCTCCCCTTTGCTTGCTGGGAATTTTGAGATGACACACCAAGAGGCCTCGTCCAGCAGCAGGTTTGCGCCGTCCTGCACACAGCCACTTCTGCAATGAACACGCTCTTCTTGCGCTCCACCACCTCTCTATCTGCGGCCTTGCTTGCTGGGTGTGTGCAAATAACGGCAAGCTTGCTGAGCTACCCAGCTCTGCATGTACCATTCCCGATGCGCTCGTCCTCTACTACACTCTGTCAACTCCGTGCTTTATACGTCCTTGCTTGCGTGCTTCTTGCTTGCTGGGTCTTCCGGTGTAAAGATCTATACCCAGATTCACGCCTGTTGGGCCTGATGTGCTCGACGTGTATTACACTCTCTCATCTCCTTCCCTTTGTGCTCTTGTGCTCGTTTCTTGCTGGGTTTCTGTGTGCGTGCAGGATAGACCCTAGTGCTGCCCTTTGCTTGCTGGGAATTTCCAGGTACACCCAGAGGCCTTGTCCAGCAGCAGGTTTCCGCCGTCCTGCACACAGCAACTTCTGCAATGAACATGCTCCTCTTGCACTCCACCACCTCTATCTGTGGCCTTCGTTTCTTGCTTGCTGGGTGTATGCAAATAACGCCAAGGTTGCTCAGCTGCCCAGCTCCGCATGTACCATTCCCGATGCGCTCGTCCTCTACTACGCTCTGTCAACTCCGTGCTTTACATGTCCTTGCTTGCGTGCTTCTTGCTTGCTGGGTCTTCCAGTATAAAGATCTATACCCAGATTCACGCCTGTTGTGCCTGATGTGCTCGACGTGTATTACACTCTCTCATCTCCTTCCCTTTGTGCTCTTGTGCTCGTTTCTTGCTGGGTTTCTGTGTGCGTGCAGGATAACACTGGCATGCGAACAAGATATCCAGTGCCTTTGCCGAGCTGCCGACTTCGGCGCAACCA
>NW_013654021.1:0-1436 GCF_000499385.1 Eimeria necatrix
GTGACGAGAAATCGCTTACTATTGATCTTACAGGTAGGACCAGAATTATCTTAATCACTCGTTCCTGTGCCGATATCTCGCAAAGTGGATGCATGAGGTACTGCGTGAGGAAAGGATGCTCTGCTCATATATCGTGCACTGCCCGCGTTCGTGCATGCAAGTGGGTGTGCACACACGCGCATATATGCCCTCTTAAGATTGTGTAGTTGGGTACAGCACATGCTGATGAGCCGCGAGATGCGTAAATATATCACAGGCCTTGCCACTGGCCCTTTTGCCCTTTCGCTGTTATGCGCCCTTATCCGCCTGCTACGCGAAATTTAATAAGCGGCGAAACGAGCCCTACTCAAGCCCTGCGGGCTAGGCGGTGCGCGTGCACTATTCAAGGCTGCGGCTCATAGCTGTGTACTTGGGGAAGTCGTTACTTCATGCAAAACGTCAGGCTGTTCATCCCTATAATTCTCGGTCTTATCGCTTGTGAAAGCCCAGTCACTGGAAAGCTTAGATGCTCTAGCTTGCTACACGCTGAGTCCTCCACCTTTCCACGTACTCAACTCATGACACATGCTCAGTACAGCAAAGATAATTTTGTGGTGAATGTTGGGGTGGCTGGCCGCATGAGGGAAGATAAATGTAGCAACTGAAGGAGCCAGTTCTGAAGATGACTGATCAGAAGCAGCGAAATGACGCAAGCGTGAACCCTTCGAAGCTCAATTAAAGCCCAAGGAAACAAACTACAAGCCCTGGCTCGCACGTAGCGTGTAGCACTGGGGCCGTGGACGCCGTTTATGCCGTCCGCGGGCCCAATCGCTAGACTCAGCAGTTTGTATTTACCCCAGCCGCATCGAGCCCCCGAAGTTTGACCAAAGCCGGCCATGATAAGCCCGATAAGCTGCGTAGACTCAACAAACGCTTGCGCGCCAATACAATATTACAATATTTTCATGGCAAGTAGGCCAGGATCAAGATCACGAGGGCATCCATTTGATTACTGGGATTACTATAGATTATTTGACCTCACCGAATTTTTGCCGCAGTCTCATGCTTCGGATTGAAGTCATAGTCCTAGTAGCTTCGGGTCCAAGAGGTCCCGCGATCACCACTGAGCTTTGACATGGAGACTAGGGGCTGAGACCACGGAAACGACCTCTAAAGCTCGCAATATGCTGCACTTCTACTGCATATCACCGTCCACGTCATTCTCCCAATTAGCTGACCCACTTAACAAGCCATCTTGCTGCATATGAATCAAAAACGCGGGTAATGTGCAATCTGGTGTGCACAAGAAGGCCAAACAGAAACTGCTCTATTTATGCAAGTTGTGTTTTATATACTTGTTATTGGCATTTGGAGGAAAGGAAGCATGATTTGATGTCTGCGGGGCCAACTGCTCTCGCTGATGCAATCCACATTATGCAGGTGCAGCTGGCGATGCC
>NW_013654022.1:0-1669 GCF_000499385.1 Eimeria necatrix
TAATCGAGCGAAAACGAGCGAAGTATTGGACGTGGAGCTACTTCAATGTGGGGCGTGGGAATTCCATGGAGAGTGAAGAATTCAGGTAGATGGAACCCAGTGCACAGCGTGCAGCAACATGGTTCGTGCTCTGGCATGCATGTTGGGCAGGGAGTATGCCGCTGGGTCGCTGTTGCTCGCCGAATTAGCTGCATTGCGTTTTGTGCGTTGTAGATACTTGTTTCAGCACAGGATCTATGGTTGATAGCCAGTTCAAAGGATCACGTTGAACCTATGTCTTAAATGGGATTCTTCAAGCGCGTGTGGAGATTTTGAAACCAGTTTGGGTGTTGTTGTATCTTTTTCATGATGCTGGATGTGGAATGCGGTTTTTTTGTCTCAGCCAGTATGTCTCTCGGAGGTCAGACGTAGAAGCTGTTTGGTCTTTTAGCGTAGCAATAAAAATGGCGTGTTTCCTTGACTCAAAATTAGCTTTGGTTTATTTCGCAGCTGTCATGTTAGGTTCTCGCAGTGTGGCGTTCCAAAATTTTCCCAGACGGTACGCGTGCTGGCGCTGGCAGATGGTGGCAAATGCGATTTGTCGCGCGTTACTGATGCGATAGAAAACTAGAATTGGGCATAGCGTGGGCATAGATGCATGCAATGCTGAATCGCACCGGCGTTTTGCTTTTTGCGGGTGCAGGTCGCTCACATTCGATGTTCAACTTGCGCGTCCGGAAGTTTCTGTTGGTTGGTCCGTCACATTCTGCGTGTGATTCACGGTAGCAGGAGCAGGCGACGCAGACCCTGCGGGTCGTACGAGGACGAACCGATAAGCTATGGCTTTGAAGCCATTTGTCCTTTCCATATTGGCCCAGGCATAATGAGTGTATGCAGGGAGTGGTCGTAAGCTTTTGTGTTCGACATGCCGTCGCATTTGGAGTTCGGAATCCCACAAAGTGTTTCTACAGTAGACGCGCTGCGTTCCTTGCAAGCTGCTGAATACTGATCATTTGCTTGGGTCGATTTGTCTGTTTACACGCTTGGCTGGAATAAGCGAAAGCGTTCTGTGAAGAGCACTAGCTGTTTTAACCATGGCTTGGAGGATGTAGACAAAGGAAAAAAACGAATCGCATTGGACAGTACTGATTGGAAGGTGGCTGCGAGTTGCCTCGCGACGCACATGAAGGTCTGGGCATGCATGGGACTTGGTAACTCTGCGCTAGCAGCTGTCGCTGTATGGATATGTGCGCGACTACGCTGAGTGCGTTTACGTCGACGAGGATTTGATTGACGCGCTGGAGGCTTGCGATGAGCGGTGGCGAGGCAGGTTTTGCGGTGATAGAGGGGCAGCTCCAGATGTTAAACAAGAACAAGGCTTGACATGCATTGCTTGAGATAAGCTTGGTGCTCGTGCCGCATGCACCAGTCGCTGCACCAAGGTGCCGCGTGGACAGATTTCAAACGTGTGTTCGAAAATACAGCACGTACGTGCACGTGACTGAGATGGACTGCAAGACATTTGCCGAGTTGTCGACGGCAAAACATTAACGCATACGCTTACGTGGGGGGTTTTTGCGCATCCCTGCTATTGAATGGGCCAGGCACGGAAATCCCTAGCGTGACAGGGACACTGCTGGTGCAGTGGCTCAAGTGCAGCTTCGAGGCTTTTAGCATGCGAATGATGACG
>NW_013654024.1:0-22500 GCF_000499385.1 Eimeria necatrix
CCAGCTGCTGCAGCTACTGCAGCTACTGCAGCTGCTGCAGCTGCTGCAGCTGCTGCAGCTGCTGCAGCTGCTGCAGCTACTGCAGCTACTGCAGCTGCTGCAGCTGCTGCAGCTGCTGCAGCTAGCGACGTAACTGTCCAGCAAGGCATTTGGTGCAGGTTGAGCGCCTAACAATGAATACAGCGACGCCACTCCAGCAAGCCGTGCTGCTGCTGCTGCACTGTGCTGCTGCTGCTGCACTGTGCTGCTGCTGCTGCACTGTGCTGCTGCTGCTACTGCTGCACTGTGCTACTGCTGCTACTGTCTTGCTGCTAATTCACTCACCTGCCGCTATTGGTGCTGCATGGCCTCTGCTGCTGCACCGTCCGGCTGCTGCTGCTGCTACTGTTGCTGTTGCTGCTGCTGCTGCCACTGTTGCTGTTGCTGCTGCTGCTGCCACTGTTGCTGTTGCTGCTGCTGCTTGTTCCTGTCTCATCGGCACCTAGTTTTTGCCTCGCCTGTTTGCACAGACTTATTTGCTGCCAAGCAGTTGCAGCAGCAGCTGCAGCAGCAGCTGCAGCAGCAGCTGCAGCAGCAGCTGCAGCAGCAGCACCAACCAACTAACCAAACAGAAGAGTAAATTATAAAAGCCGCCCTAAGAACGAAGGGAAGGGCCGCTGCAGCATACTCTCATGCTGCTGCAGCTGCACTGTGTGTGCTGCTGCTGCTGCTGCTGCTATGCAGCAGCAGCAGCATCTCTTCCTGAGGCCTACGCAGCTCTCTCGGCCTCCTGCTTTTCCATTAAGCTAACTACAAGGCTAATTGGCATTTCTGTATAGGGGCAGCAGCAGCAGCTGCTGCAGCTGCTGCAGCAGCTGCTGCAGCTGCTGCAGCAGCAGCTGCAGCTGCTGCAGCTGCAGTAGCCGCAGCACCACAGTTGCTGTTGCTGCATCAGCTGCGGGGGCTGCTGCTGCAGTTGCTCGCCCGGCCGCTGTAGCTGCTGCACCAACTGCTGCTGCTGCTGTACTTGTCATTGCTGCATTCACGATTGTTGTTGCTCTTTCTGCTGCTGCCGCGGCTGCTGCTGCTGCCGCTGCTGCTGTTACTGCCGCCGCCGCCGCTGCTGCTGCTGCTGCTGCCATTGCTGCCGCTGCTGCTGCCATTGCTGCCGCTGCTGCTGCTGTTGCTGCTGCTGCTCCTGGTTTGGGCCAGCGTGTGTGTGCGCTGCAGGCTACAGCATGCAGCAGCAGCTGCTGCAAGTCTACTCTATAGCAGCAAAAAATGCACGATTGCCGCAGCAGCAGCAGCAGCAGCAGCAGCAGCAGCACCTCAGTGCCTGCACATCGTGGGCGGAGGCAAAAAGTACAAACAGTTGCCAGCCAGAAAGTGTGCAGCAGCAGCTGCTGCTGCTGCTGATGCTGCTGCTGCAGCAAGGAAAGTGCAGCAAAGGCGCCTCAGCTGCTGGGCTGCATCATGGGGTTTGTTTGTTGAGGACAAATGGCAGCAAAGCGCTGCTGTCTTTGCTGCTGCTGCTGCTGTTGCTGCTGCTGCTGCTCCTCCTCCTCTTCTTCCTCCTGCTGCTGCTGCTCCTCTCCTTCCTCCTGCTGCTGCTGCTCCTCTCCTTCCTCCTGCTGCTGTTCTACCGCGATGGTGTGTCTCGCCTTCGGCACTGCTGGGAGAACTTTCTGCTGCTGCTGTTGCTCCTGCTGCTGCTCCTGCTGCTCCTGCTGCTGCATTCGCTGCTGCACCCTAATGGTGTTGGCCCTGACCTCTCTAAGAAGCTCTTCCAGGGCTGTAGATACCTCTCTGAATACTGTGCGGCCGACGCCAGAGCCCTGCTGCTGCTGCTGCTGCTGCTGCTGCTGCTGCTGCTGCTGCTTCGGTGGGTGTTGCAGCTGCGCTGCTAGCGGCGGCTGTGACTGCTGCCGTCCCGCTTGCTGCAGCAACTGCTGCTGACGGTGCTGCAGTGGCAGCTGCGGCAATCGCGGTGCTGCCTTTTTAAGGGGCGGGCTGATGGCTTTTGCAATCACTCCGCTGCTGCTGCTGCTGCTGCTGCTGCTGCTGCTGTGGCTGCAGCCTCTATATGCCTTGCTGCTGCAGTGGCCTGGCGTTTCCGTGCTTCGCTTCACTTCCACACCGTCTCTGCTGCCGAAATCTCCCTGCATGTCGCGAGAGGTGACCTTTCCGCTGCTGCTGCTGCTGCTGCTGTTCTTGCTGCTGCTGCTGCTGCTGCTGCTGCTGTACTTGCTGCTGGAGCAGGGCAGCGAGGCGCAGCACCGCGGGGCGTTTACTACCGCTCGCCGGGGCCTGCAAACCCCAGCACTCATGTCTTTGTCAAATGAGAAAGAATTTGAAAATTTCATTTGTTGTCTTTTTTCAATTTGCTGCTTCTGGGGAGGAGGCGAGACAGCCAGCAGCAGCGGGGAGGGGCCCTCCAAGCTGCTGCAGCGGGAAAGCCCGTTTGTGGCTCCTCCTCCAAAGTCCTCCTTCTCTTGCTGCTGCTGCTGCAGCTGCTGCTGCTGCTGCTGCTGCGGCGGGGCCTGGGACTGCAGCAGCTGCTGCAGCAAAAGGGAAGCCTCCCCGTGCTGCAGCTGCCACGCATGCACCGCCTCGCCCGACAGCAGCAAAGAGCAATTAAGCGAAAAAGAACTCCTCAGCAGCTCTCTGCCATCGACGACGGAGCCATCGCTAGCAGCATACACCACGCTGCTGCTGCTGCTGCTGCTGCTGCTGCTGCCGATGCGGCCGCTGCTGCTGCTTCTGATGCTGCTGCTGCGACTGATGCGACCGCTGCTGATGCCGCTGCTGCTGCTGCTGATGTTGCTGCTGCAGCTGATGCTGCTGCTGCTGCTGATGTTGCTGCTCACGGGCGAAGGAGCAGCAGCTGAGTGCTGCTGCTCCTCCCGGACGTTTCGCCACTTGGCAATTTTCTGGGGTGGCTGAAATCTGTGAAGGAAACAAATAAATAAATAAATAAATAAATAAATATAAATAAATAAATAAATAAAAAAATAAATAAATAGACGAAAATAGACAAATTAATGGAATATGAGACTGGCCTATCTCGTGGTCAGTTTGTTTTTCTTTAATTCCAAATAATCACATTGAACAAAAACAGGGAAGGCAGTAGTGCAGCAGTGGAAAAAGAGGACAAAGGAAAAAAGACAGCAGCAGCAGCAGCAGCAGCAGCGGCAGCAGCAGCAGCAGCAGCGGTGAAGGTCTCAGGCAACTCCAGACAAAAGGAGTAGCGGGAAGCAGCCTCTAGAAGCATGGAGTCGAAGAAGTCTATTTAAATTAATGAACCAAAATAAATCCATTTAATTAAATCCATTTAATTAATTCCATCTAATTAAATCAGTTTAATCCATCCACACAACTCTTAAGAGAAATGCATTTTAAATGGATCTAATTGATAGAACTAAACCAGCTGGATGGAAAGACTTCAGTTGTTTACAAAACAAATCCATTTAATAAAACCCATTTAAAAATACCAATTAAAGAAATGAAACAAAAGAACAATTAAATAAATGCATTTAGAAGAAAGATATGCATTTAAGGCCGGTGGAATAAATTCAGATTTGTTGAATTAAGGCAATTCGATGTGCAAACTCAATCTACGAATGCAATAATTCAAATTTCGCGTCAATTAATTATTTTATTTATTTTTAAAAGTGAAGTTGAAATTTAAAAAGGAAATAAACCGCTGAAATCCGCAAAGTTCAGAAAGTTCAAGAAAGGTTCTGCTGCACTGACTAGAAAAAGTTCAGATCTGGAAACTTCAACATTTGCTGCTTTCCGCCGCCACTTTTTGCTTCCAAATCACCCAATTGTTTTAATTTTAATTCAATTTATTGAATTAATTCAAATTTAATAAAAATAATTCAAAACATTCCGCAGAATTTCAGGAAAATATACTCCAGCGGCCCCGCCCTTGAAGGAATGCGTATGAGCAACTTTCCGAGTTTCGGGCGCCCAAGTCCAAAAGCACAGCCGAAATTGAATTAATTAACCAAACAACTAATTAATTAATTAATCAACTAATTAATAGTTGTAAATCCTTTTTAATTAAAAGGAGATTTTCAATAAATCCACTCCAATAAACCATTTGAATCGACCTGGCCAAACAAAGCAACAAAACAATCCAACAAATTGATTTATTTCAAACAAAAACAAAAAATAAAATAAAATAAAATAAAATAAATCCACTCACGGCTCCAGCTTGTCTTCGGGCACAGGCGGGCCCTCGTCAGCTAAGAAAGAAGAAACTTTGCAACGCAGTGTTGCAGAACCTGGAAGCAGACACACGCATGCATTCTGGCTAGCTAGCTAGCTAGCTAGCTAGCTAGGTAATTAGCTAGCTGGCCACCTAGCTGGTTAGCTAGCTAGCTGGACATCTGGCTGGCTAACTGGATAGCTAGCTAGCTACACAGCTCGCTAGCTAGCTAGCTAGCTGGCTAGCTCGCGGGTTAGGTGTCGGGCTGGCTAGCTGGCAGGCTGGCTGGCTGGATAGCTAGCTGGATGGCTAGCACGGTAGCTAGCTATCTGGCTGGCTGGTCGGGTGGCCAGCTAGCTGCCGCATCACTTAGGCAGATAGCTAGCTAGCTACGTAGGCGAACGGCTAGCCAGAGAGCTGCAGAACGAGCCAGTCAACAACCCAGTGCACTAGCTGAGTGGCTAGCTAGCTAGCTAGCTAGCTAGCCATCTGGCCAGCACACTAGCTAGCTAGCTGACTAGACAGACAGTCGACTTTTTGGCGCGTGTCGCCTGCGGAAGGGAAAAGCTAGAGAAGGTGTCTATACACTGCAAGCTGCAGCAGCAGCAGCAGCAGAAGTGGCAGCAGCAGCAGCAGCAGCGTTTCAGCTTACAGCTTCCAGAAAATGCTGCAGAGACGGAAAGAGGATAAGTGGCCCAGTCAAGGCTCTGCAGCAGAAGCAGCAAAATGAAAAAATACAGCAGCAGCAGATGAGGCGCCAGCCCAGTGCATGCGCCACTCTGCTGCAGCAGCAGAAGCTTTCGCTGCTGCGACAGCTGTAGCAGCAGCAGCAGGAGAGCTTGTGTGGATTGTGCTGCAGCAGCAGCAGCAGCAGCAGCAGCGGTGCTTCGGCTGTTTCTTCTGCAACAACAACCGGAGCACTTCGGGCCCGACCCTTAGCTGCTGCAGCCACTACTGCTGCAGCTGCCGCCACTGCTGCTGCATCTGCTGCTATTGCTGCTATTCCTGCTGCTGCTAATACTCCCGCTGCTGCTACAACTCCCGCTGCTGCTGCTACTCGCGCTGCTGCTGCAGCCCGTGCTGCCGCTGCTACTCCTATTGCTGCTACTCCCACTGCTGCTGCTCCTGCTGCGGCTACTCCAACTGTTGCTACTCCTGCTGCTGCAACTCCCGCTACCACTCCTGCTCGTGCTCCTGCTGCTGCTGCTGCTGCTACCCCTGCTGCTGCTGCTGCTGCTGCTGCTGCTGCTTACGTTGGGCTTCTTGAGGTTGGCTAGGGGAAAGACCACGCAGCCCAAGTCTTTGAGACGCCAAGTGCATTTCTTTCCTGCTGCTGTCTTCTCCTCCACTTCTTGGGTGAGCACCACTGTCAGCCGCAGCGCAGCAGCTTCTTGCTGCAGCGGCAGCACGAACTGCAGCAGCAGCAGCAGCAGCAGCAGCAGCAGCAGATTTGCACGGAAGGCGGGGGCGGCGAAACGCAGCAGCAAGCAGCAAGGAAACAAAAGTCCAAGACGCCTCTTCTGCACTTATTGCCCCGACTATTTATTTATTTATTTAATTTATTTATTTATTTATTTATTTATTTATTTATTTTATTTTATTTATTTATTTATTTATTTATTTATTTTTATTTAGACTTGCTGTGTAGGTCAAAGGCAAGTAAACGTCGTCGCGGTGGGGGCGATGCTCTGGGTTCAAAGACTCGGGGGGAGAGCGGTTGCGGGTGTGGTTTAGCAGCTGCAGCAGCAAACCCTAAACCCTAAACCCTAAACCCTAAACCCTAAACCCTAAACCCTAGGCCCTAAACCCTGGAGGCTTCGCGCTGTGGACACAGAGCCAGGCGCTGCGATCAAGAGCTGCTGCTGCAGGGCTTACAGCGTCGCATATAACTGCTGCGCCCGCTAAACCCTAAACCCTAAACCCTAAGCCCCAAACCCTAAACCCTAAACCCTAAACCCTAAACCCTAAACCCCAAAGCCTCACGTCAGAAAGGTTGTCATTGAGGTATCCGCAGAGCAAGAAAACCTGAGGCCTTTCTCCTTCTATTTTAAGTTTACCTCTGCAGCCACGCGCAGCCGCACACAACCCTAAACCCTAAACCCTAAACCCTAAACCCTAAACCCTAAACCCTAAACCCGTAAGCAGCGAGTAAACAGAGGTGAGCGGCGGTGGCTGCTGTGATGAAATGTAAGCCTCCTCTGTCTATGAGGTGGCTGCTGCTGCTGTTGGCGCAGCAGCAGCTGCAATAGCAGCAGCAGCAGCAGCAATGGTAGCAGCAAAAGCAGGAAAAGCAGCAGCAGCACCGGCGACAGCAAGGCCGGAAGGAGGCTCCAAAGTCCACTTGAGCAGCAGCAGCAGCAGCAGCAGCAGCAGCAGCAGCAGCAGCAGCAGAGTATGACTCACGTGAGTCCAATAACATCAACTTCAACTTTTCCCGCCACGGGCCCTTCTGTTTCTGCTGCTGCTGCTGCTGCTGCTGCTTTTTGCTGCTGAAGACTGAGTTTGGAGCGCAAGCGCTGCACCGACTGCTGCCGCTGCTGCTGCTGCAGCTGCTGCAGCTGCTCCTTTGACCCCTTCCTGCTCATGGGCTCAGCAGCATCTGCTGCTGCTTTGCTTCTGTGGCTGCTGCTGTCTCTCTTGAGCTCCCCCTTGCTGCTGCTGCTGCTGCTGCTGCTCTCTTTGCGAGAAGCTGAAGACTTCAGGCTTCTCGACTTCTGCCTGTGGGCTTCTTTGTCTTTCTTTGAAGGGGTTTTGGCTGGCTGCTGCTTTGCTGCTGCTGCTTCGGCAGGTGCTGCTGCTGCTGCTGCTGCTGGTGCTGCTGCTGCTGCTGCTGCAGTCACCCGCGGGGTCACTTCTGTGGGTGTCAGCGAAGGCGCTTCCTTGGGAGGCGTGGGGACTGCGGAGGCCAGCATGGTGCAGCTGCTGCTGTTGCTGCTGCTGCTGCTGTTGCTGCTGCTGCTGCTGCTGCTGCTCTGCGGCTCACACTCTGTGCTCTGCTGCTCCGGCTCAGCAAAAGACTCCGCAGCAGTCTCGCTGCCGTTTCTCCCGTCAGCCCAGCTAATGGACCTTTGATGCTGGTGCTGCTGCTGCTGCTGCTGCTGCTGCTGCTGCTGCTGCTGCTGCTCGGGTTTGCCCGCGTGTTTTTGAGGCGCTTTCGCGTGGCGCTGCTGTTTCTGCCTCGCAGGGCGCTTCTTGCTGCTGCTGCTCCTGCTGCGAGCAGCAGCAGCAGCAGCAGCAGCAGCAGCATGGGGACTGTCATAAACTATTTCATACTCCGGCGCAGGCTTGCAGCAGCTGCACAGCAGCAAGTCCAGCAGCGGCAGCTCATCTGCTGCTGCTAGCCGCCTGAAGTGTCCAGACCGCAGCCGGCGCATGCGGGGGGACTCTAGGCGGCGGCTCGCCATCGCCCCTTTGCTGCTGCTGCTGCTGCTGCTGCTGCTGCTGCTGCTGCTCGTGCTGCTGCTGCTGCTCGTGCTGCTGCTGCTGCTGCTGCTGCTGGGTTTTGCTGCTGCGCGACTTGAGAGCGACGGGCTACTCCAAGGCCCGGCCTGCCCAGACCAGACAGACACACGGGCAGCAGCTCATGGATAGGGGTTTAGGGTTTAGGGTTTAGGGTTTAGGGTTTAGGGTTTAGAGTTGCGGCTCGCTCGCGGAGGGACACGCAGCTGTTAAGGGCTGTTGGGGGCTGAAGCTTAGCTCGAGGGTTTAGGGTTTAGGGTTTAGGGTTTGAAACTAGGGATTGGGGCCGGGGGAAAGGGTTTAGAGGTCGGCAGTTAGGGTTAAGAAATTAGGCTTTTGAAGCGTGGGAAGCCCCAGCAGCAGCCCTGGGGGCCGAAGCTTGAGGGTTTAGGGTTTAGGGCTTGCGTCCGGGGTTTAGGAGCTAGGGTTTAGGGTTTAGGGTTTGGGGGAGGGAGTGTTACACTGAAAGGCTGAAGCACCCTGCCGGTCGAGTCCCCAGAAGGCCGTTGCTGCTGCTGCTGCGGCCGTTTCGCTGCATTTGTGAACCCGAAGCAAATTAAATGCAACCTAAATGCAATCTAAATGTCATTTTCCGCGAACTGAGCTGTCTGTACACCTGAAATAGTGCGGAAAACAAAGAAAAGTGGCGCAAGAACACAGAGCGAAGCCTGCGCAGGCGACCGCAGGCCGAGTCCGCCGCAGCTGACTGCAGCAACAGTCCGAAGAAGCACTTTTTTGCAAATTACACCTTAACCATTTCACTTTAAAAGGGAAATAAAAGACTTTTAAAGTCAAAATGAAGAAGAACTTCCCCGAGTCTGCTCCGGGCGGCGCTGCGGCGTCAGGTGTACGTACACCGCAGCGAGGCCCCACCGGTCGCAGCGAGCCCAGCACGCGGAGACCGTGCGATCGGTTGGCTTTTTTGTCAGTTTTTTGTTTTAAATTCACTTCTTTTCCAGGATAAAGAGGAATTAAACCAAAAGCGCGTCTCAGAAGGTCTTTTTTAGCCCTTCTGCAAGCCGAGCCGCGGCCTCGGGTGTCTCGACGCTGCAGCAACACCCGCTGCAGCTGTATGTACACCCCAGCTGCTGCTGCTGCTCTGGATAAGAAATTCAAAAGAGCCTCTTCAGGTGTACATACAGCTCCGAAGCTGCTCTTTAGCAGGCTGTCTGCACAGCCCGAAGGGCCTTTGCCCCTCCAGAAAAGAAAACTAAAATAACTCAAAAGATCTCATAAATTATCTGCTGCTGCTGCTGCTGCTCTGCATGCACTCTTCATTGTGCAGCAGCAGCAGAGAGCCACAAAACCAATTTTGAGGAAAACCCGCGTAAGGCTCTTTTGGCCTACCGGGTGTATGTACAGAGTTGTTAGACTTTGTTTGCATTTAAGTTCTATAAAACTACAAATAATTATATATTTGGAAATATATAAATATCTATATAAAAACATATCTATGTATATAAATAGTTATAGTATGCATATATATATATATATATATATATATATGTATATATATATATATATAATATTTAGTATATAATCAATTGTATGGATAAACATAGTGAAATATTTATAAATAGTTATTTATTTAAAAATAATTGAAGATTTATAATTAGTCAAATTTGCAAATAAAGAGCTTTACGGCCAAAGAGCTTAAGCCTGCAGCCAGGTGTACATACAGCACAGCCCACAATCTGAGAATTCTTTAAAGGCTTTTTCACCATTTGGGACTTTTGGATTTAAATAAATTTTTGCAAATTAAATGCATGCATGCATGCAAACAAATACATCATGCATGCATGCATGCATGATGTTCTTTGCATGCATGCATGCAAACAAATGCACTTTTCCGCATGCATGCATGCATTTAACTTGCCAAGATGTTCTTTGCATGCATGCATGCATGCAAAGAACATGCATGCAAGATGTTCTTTGCATGCATGCATGCATGCAAAGAACATCTTGGCAAGTTAAATGCATGCATGCAAACAAATGCACTTCTTTGCATGCATGCATGCAAAGGACAAAACCAATTGTGCAAATTCAAATAAATAGACAAGGCTGTAAATAAATAAGTAAATAAATAATAAATCAAATAAATAAACAACCAAAATGAATACTTAGAAAAAAATTGAGAAATGAATAAAGAATAAAAAAAATTAAATAGATATTTACCCAATTTAAACTATCTACTTATTGAAGACTATTTAATCAATCATGACTATTAAATCCAGTAAATGTGATAAAATTATCTAATATTTTAAATTTGATAAAATCGTTTAATTTTTTCAAATTATTTGATGAATTAAAACTATTAAATTCGCTCAATCTAGTAAAGGATTTATTATTTTAAAAGTAATAAACCATTTAGAAGTACTAAATTCAATTAATTTAATTAAAACATCTGATATTTTGAACTTATTTAATTTATTAAAATCCAGAATCCTTCAAATCTAATAAAAGTGTTTGATCTTTGAAAGATATTTAGTCCGTCAAGTGTATTGAAACTATTTAATAAATTAACTAGTTAATCATTTAAAACTATTTAATCGGTTAAATCTATTTAAGCTATTAAATCCGCTAATATAATAAAACTATTTAATATTTTGAAAGTAGTAATTCAACTAAAACTGTTAGACCAGTTAAATGCAATAAAAGTGTGTAATATTTGAGAATTATTTCATTTACTAAAAGTATTAACTCCATTAAATGTAATGAAACTACTCAATCTTGAAAAGCTATTATTCCCATTAAATCTAGCAAAAGTATTTAATCAATTAAGAGTACTGAATCTATTAAATATAACAAAACTATTTAATTAATTAAAACTATTAAATCTATTGAATGTAATGACACTCCTAAATGTATTAAGACGAACAAGTTTATTAAGAAAATTAAATATACAATGTCAAATAAAACAATGTAATCTATTAAGACAATTAAATATATTTAATCTAATAAAGCCATTATACATAATAAAAGTATTAATTCTGTTAAGCTATTAAGTTTACTAGATCTTTTTTATTAGATTTAATCAAGCTTTTAAATCTATTGGATTAATTAGATCTGTTTAATTTATTGCATCTAATAAAACTGTTACATCAGTTATATCTATTAAACACATTAAATTTAATACAACTATTAAATCCACTGGATTAATTAGATCTATTAAACTTCATAAAACTATTAGCTCTATTAGTTCTAAAAGGCATAATATATTTATTAAACTTAGTAGATCTAAAAGGGCTATTAAGTCTATTAAGAAGTTTGTTAAATCTATTAAAGCCAAAAGAGCCATTAAGCCTAATAGGCCTAATAGACTTAATAGATTTACTAAGTTTAATAAATTTGAAATATTTAATAGATTAATTATATTTAATAGGTTTAGTAGATGTTTTCAGTCTAACTGAGAAGTTAATTCTCCTAAGTCTATCAAATCTATTAAGTCTATTAAGTCTACTATATTTAATAGACTTAATAGATTTATTAAATTAATTAAATCTATAAAGTCTTTTAGGTCTATTAGGTCTAATAGACTTAATAGATTTAATAGATCTTTTAATAGATTTAATAGATCTTTTAAGTCCATTAAAGCTACTAAGCTTTTACATTTAATAGGTCTAATAGACTTAATAAATCTATTAGATCTTTTAAATCCAATAAAACTATTAACTCTAGTAGATCCAGTAAACTTAATAAGTCTATTAGATATAATAAGTTAAATAGATCTGTTAATTCTATCAAGTCTAAAAGACTTAATAAATCTATTGGATCTTTTAAATCTGTAGACTTATTAAGTCCACTAAGCATAATGGACTTAATAAATCTATTAAATCTTTCAAGTCTACTGAATCTATTAATTCTATTAAATCCATAAGATCTATTTTTAGGTCTAGACTTAATATATCTAATAAATTTAATAGATTTAATAGATTTAATACGTTTAATAGATTTAATAGACATTTTATATTAAATAGACTTAATATACTTTTCAGATTTGATAGATTTAATAGATTTAACAGACATCTTATATTAAATAAACTTAATATACTTCTTGGATTTGATAGATTCGATGGATTAAATAGATTTAATATTTAATAGATTTAATAGGTTAAACGGATTAAATATATTTAATAGATTTATTATATTAAATCTACTAAATAGATTTAATAGATTTAATAGATTTAACAGATTTAATAGATTAAATCTATTAAACAGATTTAATAGATATAATTGCTTTGATAGATTTAATAGATTTAATAGATTAATAGATTTAATAGATTTAATAGATTTAATAGATTTGTTAGATTAAATAGATTAAATAGATTAAATAGATTAAATAGATTAAATAGATTAAATTCGTTAAGTAAATCTATTAGATTTAATGTTCTAAACAAATATATTAAATCTGGTAGACAATGCCTGCATGCATGCGTCCAAAGTGCCCCACAAAATAAATAAATTTGAATTTTCATTTATATTTATTTATTTACATTTATTTGTTTACATTTATTTATTTACGTTTATTTATTTGCATTTATTTGTCTATTTATTTATTTACATTTATTTGTTTACATTTATTTATATTTATTTACTTACATTTATTTATTTACATTTGCTTGTTTATATTTATTTACATTTATTTATTTACATTTATTTGTTTGTATTTGTTTATTTATATTTGTTTATTTATATTTGTTTATTTATATTTATCTATTTATATTTATTTATGTCCAAAGAAAGCTGCATCATTGCCTTTTTAAAGGGTAATTTGGAGTGTACAGACACCTGGAGATCTAATTATGCATTCCAGACAAAAGCAGATAAAACAAAATAAAGAAAATTAAAGTTATTGCATTAATGGCATTATAAATATTGTTAAAATGCATGCAGCGCAAAGCCCAGAAGCAAACAGCACTGCTGCTGCTTCAGCTGCTGCTGCTGCAGCATCAGCTGCTGCTGCTGCTGCTTCAGCTGCGGTTGCTGCTGCTTCAGCTGCGGCTGCTGCTGCTTCAGCTGCGGCTGCTGCTGCTTTAGCTGCTGCTGCTGCTGCTTTAGCTGCTGCTGCAGCTTCAGCTGCTTCCAGCCCTATTTTTTTGAAGTATCTCTTTTGTTTGTTTTTGATTATTTTTAAACAAACAAAAAAGTAATAAGCAAACAAATAGCTGTCTTTACACCTCAGAACAAAACAAACTGCCTTCAAACACGGCTGCTGCTCTGCTGCTGCTGCTGCTGCCGCACCTGCTGCTGTTGCTGCCGCACCTGCAGCTTTTGCTGCTGCAGCCGCTGCTGCTAAAATTGCTTCAGAAGCAAAGGCAAAAAGCAGCAAGGCACAAAATAAGCCATGCTACAGCAGCAGCAGCAGCAGACGCACCAGCAGGTGTAGCAGCAGCACGAGAAGCAGATGCAGCGGCTGTGGCAGCAGCAGCAGCAGCAAATGCCACCAGCAGCCAGCCACACAGAGGAAAAATCAAGTGTACCGTCGGTGCAGCAGCAGCAGCAGCAGCAGCAGCAGCAGATACGTTGCTGCTGCCGGCCTCCGCTGTTCTTAAAACAACTCAAAGGAAGCAAAGGCAAATACTGCCAAGTATTCTTTCAAACGAACTGCCCCGGCTGCTGCGGCCCTTCTATTGTTATTGCTGCTGCTGCTGCTGCTGCTGCTGCTGCTGCCTTTGCTGCTGCTGCTGAGGCAAAAAAGCCAATTAACTGTACACCACTTTAAAGATCGGAAGGATGCGCTCCGTCCTGCATGCAGCAGAAGGGAATGCACAGCAGCAGGTTTAGCAGCTAGCTGCAGACACACAGCTGCACAGCAGCAGCAGCAGCAAGAGCAGCAGCAGCAGCAGCAAGAGCAGCAGCAGCAGAATAGACGCTGAAGAGCTCACGCAGCAACGGCTAAGAGGCCCTGGCGTTGCAGCAGCACAGAGTCGCAGCCAGAAAAGAATGATGCCGGCAGCAGCATCAAAGGGGACACTAGCTTGGGGGGTTCCGCTGCTGCTGCTGCTGGTGCTGCTGCTGCTGCAGCAGCAGCAGCTGCTGTTGTGCTGCCTTCATTTACAGTGGGCCTCCCGCAAACCAGCATGCGCGGCTGCACTTCCTGCAGCAAACGCTTGCAGCAGCAGCAGCAGCAGCTCTCAGCAACACTGGAACACGCCGAAACTGGACAGAGCAGCAGCAGCAGCAACAACTGCAGCAGCAGCAGCAGCACCAATAGAAGCAGCAAACGCACCTGCAGCAGCAACTTCGTCTCCACGCGGCATACGCCCAGAGAAACTGCACAGAGCAGGGCAGTTGACAGTTGCTGCTGCTGCTGCTGCTGCTGCTGCTGTTGCTGCTGCTGGTACCCAGCAGACAAAGGGCAGCTGAGCAGGTCACGGCGAAAGGAGTGCCCGTCTGCTGCTGCTGCTGCTGCTGCTGCTGCGCCTGCGTCTGGCCCCATAACTGCCTCCGCCTGCAACAGATTGGCGACACAGCAGCAGCAGCAGCAGCAGCAACTTGGCCCTTTGGCCCCCCTTAGGCCTAGTGTCTCCATTTGCTGTTTAAATTGACCAGCAGCAGCAGCAGCAGCAGCAGGAGAATCAGAAGCAGCAGCAGGCTAAGCAGCAACAGGAACTGGGGATGCAGCAGCATCCACACAGGCAGCTGTGCCAGCAGCAAGAATAGAAGCAGGAGCAGCAGCAAGAATAGCAGCAACGGAGCAGCAGCAGCAGAAGAAATAGAATCCCCGGCAGCAGCAGGAAAGACAGCAGCAGCAAAAGGGCCATCAGCGGCAAAAGAAGACACAGAAGCAACTGAAGCAACAGCAACAGCAACATGAGCAGCAATAAAAGCAGCAGCAGCAGCAGCAGCAGCAAAGGGGCAGCAGCAGCCACTTGAGAAAAGAGGCAGGCCGCCAAAGTGGCTCACAGCAGAGACAGAAACACCCAGGATGATGGCTGCCACCAGCTGCGGCTGTTGCTGCTGCTGCTGCTGCTGCTGCTGCAGTGGTGCTGCTAAGGCTGCTGCCTGTGCTGCCGCCTGCTGCAGCCCTCCTGCTGCAGACGCAGCTCGCAGCAGCTGCGGGTCGGCGCATCCGAAGAAAAAAAGAGCAGCAGACGGGATGTTCCCGCTGCTGCTGCTGCTGCTGCTGCTGCTGCTGCTGCTGCTGCTGCAGCTGGAGAGGAACTGACTGCAAAAGCTGTCAGCCGCATCCCCAGCAGCAAGAGGTTCCATGGTGTGCAGCACCCGCCCCGGCATTGTTGCTGCTGCTGCTGCTAATGCTGCTGCAGCGGGAAGGATCGATGATTCTGGAGCAGCAGCAGCAGCAGCAGCAGCAGCAGCAGGCGCTGCTGCTCCTGTTGCACAACCAACAGGAACCAAAGGCTTCTCAACAGATAGCACGGAGGGCATAATTGCGCGCTGATGTTGCAGCAGCACCTGCTGCTGCGACTGTTGCAGCTGTTGCTGCTGTTGCTGCTGCTGCAGCTGCTGCTGCTGCAACACACTTCCAAAGCAGCTGCAGCCAACACCGCGCTGCAGCAGCACAGCTCGCTGTTCAGCCCCAGATGACACGCAGTGCTGCGTTGCTGCTGCAGCGCCTATCGGAGATATATTTGCTGGTGGCGACGCAATCTGCTGCTGCTGCTGCATCGCCTGCTGCTGCCGCTGCAGCGGCTGCAGCTGCTGTTGCAGCTGCTGCAGCAGCTGCAGCTGTTGTTGCAGCTGCTGCTGCTGCTCCAAAAGCTGCTGTTGCTGCTTTTGATGAATGGGCATCTGTTGCTGCTGCAGCAGTTGTTGCTGCTGTTGCTGTAGAAGCGGCTCTAGCTGCTGATGCTGTTGCTGCGGCTGCTGCAGCGGCGGCTCTCGCTGCTGCTGCTGTTGCAAGAAGTGCTGCTGCTGCGGATAAGAAGGCGCAGCATCCCGTTGCTGCACAGGAGGGTCTAGTGGATTTGGCCGCGGCTGCTGCAGCAGCAGCTGTTGCGGCTGCTGCAGCTGTTGCAGGCGAAGAAGGGGCTGCAGCTGGTGCTGTTGCTGCTGCTGAGGCTGCTGCTGCAGCAGCAGCTCCTGCTGCGACACACAGCCAGGTGCTTTTGTGCCGAGCTCGCTGTGCGCGTGGTCGACAACAAAAGCAGCAGCAGCAGCAGCAGCAGCAGCAGCAGCAGCAGCAGCATCGTGTCCGGCTCCAGGCGCTGCCGCTGCTGCTGCCCTCGGTTTGCTGCCCACAGTGCAGTGCAGTGTATCTGCATTACGTCGCTGCTGGCAGCAGCAAAGACGCGCGCTGCTGCTGCTGCTGCTGCTGCTGCTGCCGCAGCCGGGCGTCTGCCGCAAGCAGCAGCTTTGGCGTGGCGGGAGTTTCCGTTCCAGTGCTGTTGTTGCTGCTGCTGCTGGCGTTGCTGCTGCTGCTGCTGCTGGAGTTTGTCTTCCGGCAGCACAGCTGCGCTGCCGGATATGGGCAAAGGCCTGCTGCTGCTGCTGCTGCTGTTTCTCTGCAGTGGCTGATGCAGACGAAGGTGCTGCTGCTGTAGCTGCTGCTGCTGCTGCAGCTGCTGCTGGTGTCCGCTCGTGCAGCAGCACGATGTGGGAAGGCGCAGCAGCAGCAGCGACGCCCGACGGCTTGTGCTGCGCAGCACAGCCTGCTATAGCAGCAGCAGCTGCTGCTGCTGCATAGCCACTGCTGCAGCTGCTGCTGCTGCTGTGGGATGCGCACCTCGGCGAGCCGTCTCTATGCAGCTGCTGCTGCCGCTTCTGCCTCAAAGACTGCTGCTGCTGCCACTGCTGCTGCTGCTGCAGCGAAAGCCTGCCTCCTGACGCGGCCCATGGCTCCGAAGACTTATTCCTTGCTGCTGTTGCTGCTGCTGCTGCTCCTGCTGCTGCGGGCAGCCGCGGTGTTGGCAGCGCGAGGCCGTGGCACTGCAGCCTAGGGGTTGCTGCTGCTGAGCTGCTGCAGCCGTCCTCGTCTTCGGCAGCAGCAGCAGCAGCAGCAGCAAACGCCTTTAGCGCTGCTGCTCTACGGCTGCTGCTGATAGAAACAGCAGAAAGAGGAGACAAAGAGCTGTCGGGGCTGAGAGTGAGGGAAGAAGAAGAAGCAAGAGCAGCACGAAGCGACGAGTAAGCTGTTGCTTCCCCTGCTGCTGCTGCTGCTGCTGCTGCTGCTGTTGCTGCTGCTTCTGCCTCGGCGGCGGCCTTCTCAGCCTCGGCAGCCGCTGCTGCTTCTTCTGCTGCAGCTGTTGCTGCTGCGAAGTCCGCAGCAACAGCTGCTGCTGCTGTTGCTGCTGCCACTAGGGAAGACCGACGGCGGCCGCTAATTCCCGCTGATAGGGGCCGTGCTGCTGCAGCAGGTCTGTGGCGGCCAGAAGCAGCAGCTGCAGCAGCTGCAGCAGCAGCAGCAGCATGCTGCCCCGCTGAAGTTGGCCGCAGCGGGCGCAGCAAAGGCAGCTGCGGGCGAGAGAACCTCGGCAGCAGGCGGCCCTTTGTAAATGTGCTGCTGCTGCTGCTGCTGCTGCTGCTGCTGCTAGTGAAACGCAGACTTCGCGATTCCGGCTGCTGCTGCTGTTGCTGCTGCTGCTTATGTTGCTTCTGCTGCATCCTGCCCGATCTTGCGCAGTAGGCCAGCCAGCACTGCTGCAGCGTCGGCAGCTCCTCCGCTTCTCCTTTACACTGCTGCTGCTGCTGTTGCTGCTGCTGCTGCTGCTGCTGCTGCTGAGGGGTCCGAAGCGGCTTGAATGTCACCGCATCAAAAAGCATGGCTGGGTATGGTGGTGCTGCAGCACTTCGATTACGGCGTCCCTTAACTTGCTGCTGCAGTTGTTGCTGCTGCTGCTGTTGTTGCTGCTGCTGCAGTTGCTGCTGCTGCAGTTGCAACCGCTGCTGCAGTTGCAACCGCTGCTGCACCTGTGGCTGCAGTTGCAGTTGCTGCCGCTGCTGCAGTTGTGGCTGCTGCTGCAATTGAGACCGCTGCTGCAGTTCTGGCTGCTGCTGCAGTTGCGGCCGCTGCAGCATTTGTGGCTGCTGCTGCTGCTGCACCACTTCCGCATTCTGCTTTCGTTGATGCTGCTGCTGCTCTTCGTGTTGCGCCGCCACACATTTCGCTGGAGCAGCAGCAGCTGCTTCAGCTTCGATGGCAGCCGCAGCAAGCAACTGGCTTGGCTGCTGCTCTTGCCGTCGCTGCTGCTGCTGTTCCGGCTGCTGCTGCTGCTGCTGCTGCGGCGGCTGCTGCTGTTGCTGCGGGTGCTGCTGCTTAAGCGGTGGCTGTGGCAGTGGCTGCAGTTTCTGCTGCGTGCGCACAGGTCGCCTCTGCTGCTGTAGTCGCTGCTGTTGTAGCTGCTGCTGCTGCAGCTGCTGCTGCTGCTGCTGCAGGTGCTGCTGCTGCAGCGCCGACATCTGCACGGCGTTGCTCAGGGCCCCCCAAAAGGCAGCAGCAATTTGGAGGGCAACAGCAAATGGCAGCAGCGCTTCAGCTGTACGTACACCGCAACGCAGACAGAAGCAAAGTCCTGTACACAAGAGCTGCGAGCTGCTGCTGCCCGTGCTGCAGCTGTTGCTGCAGCAGCCGCTGCTGCTGTAGCTGCTGCAGCTGCTGCAGCTGCAGATGTACTGCGGAGGGCTGTGGGGCTCACCTGCTGCTGGGGCTTCCTTTGAAAAAGCTGCAGCTGCTGCTGTTGCTGCTGCTGCATATGTTTTGTGTACGCGAGCAACTGCAGTTGAGAGAGAGGCAAGCTGCAGCTGCTGCAGCTGCTGCAGCTGCTGCAGTGGCTGGAGCTGCTGCTTTGGCTGCTGCTGCTCCAGCTGCTGCTTCTGCATGCGCACAATGGATTCAGCTGCCTTCGAAAAGGCCTGCAGCAAAATGCGCAGCGGCAAAGGCCCTTCAAGCTGCTCCTGCTGCAGCGCCTGTGCATCCTGCTGCTGCTGCTGCTGCTGCTGCTGCAAATCATGTGCAGCAAGCTGCAGCAGCAACAAACGTATGCGGGGCAGCATGCCGTTTGCGAGGCGGCTCGCAGCAGCAAAAGGGTCCTCAAGATCTTGCTGCAGATTCGTCGGTTTCTCCTGCTGCAGTTGCTGCTCCAGGCTCCGCTGCTGCTGCTGCTGCTGCTGCTGCTGCGGCTGCTCTTTCTGTGGTAGCTGCTGCTGCTGCTGCTGCTGTTGTACTGAGCAGCCATCCATAGCAGCAGCAGCAGCAGCAGCAGCAGCAGCAGATGCCTCCTCGAAAGCTGGAAATGCTTCGCCCCCGTCCCCGCCGCTGCACGAAGTCGTCGTGCAGCGCGTTGTCAGTGCCTCAGCAAATAGCTTGCTGCTGCTGCTGCTGCTGCTGCTTGTGCTGCTGCTGCTGCTGCTGCTCCTTTTGCCGCTGCTGCTGCTCGTGCTGCTGCTCGTTTTATGGCGTGAGCTTGAAGGCGAAACCTGCGCCGCTATTTGCTGCGCATTCTGCAGAACTGAAGTTTGCGGCTGCAGGTGCCTTTGCTGCTGCTGCTGCTTCCACTCTTGCTCCAGCAGCTGCCCTTGCTGCTGCTGCTGCTGCTGCTGCTGCTGCTGCTGCTCTTGCTCCTGCCTCTCGCTCGTCCTTGACGCTCCGCAGATGGGGGATGGCAACACAGCGCTTTCGTTTGCCTCTGCTGCTGCTGCTGCTGCTGCTGCTGCTGCTGTTGCTGCTGTTGCTGCTTCTGGCTCTGCTTCTGCCCTCTGCGCTGCTGCTAGATCCGAGTCCGAGGCCGGTTCTGCCTGCTCTGCTGTTCCTTCTGCTGCTGCTGCTTCTGCTGCAGCAGCAGCAGACGCTGCTGTTGCTGCTGCTGGCAGCTCATTGAGCCGAAAGCCGTCGCAGGCCGCGTCTGTCAGCCACTCCATTGCTGCTGCGTCTGCTTCTGCTGCTGCTCTTGCTGCTGCAGCCTCTGCTGCTGCCTCAGCAGCAGCAACTGCCTCCTCTGCCGCAGCTGCGAGACCTTCAGCCCCATCATCCAGTGCTGCAGCAGCAGCAGCGGCTGCTGCTGCTGCTCCTGCGTCTGCTGTCACCGTCCTGTTCGCAGAAGCTTCCACTGCAGCATCCATTTCTCTCCACTCCTGTTTCTCTGCTGCTGCTGCTGCTGCTGCTGCTGCTGCTGCTGCTGCTGCTGGCTTTTGCTCCGTACTAGATGTGCTTCCAGTGGGAGAGCTCTCTGCTGTTGCTTCTTCAGCCTCAGCTCCTGCTGCTGCAGCTGCTGGGCCAGCAAAACTACCCTCCGCTGCTGCTGCACTTGCTACGCTTTCTGCTGCTGCTGCTGCTGCTGCTGCATCGGCGATGTTTCCAGACGTTGCTGCCGTAGCCATTTCCTTCGACGTCGTTGCTGCGCCAGCATTCTCCGTAGCAGCAGCAGCAGCAGCAGCAGCAGCAGCGTCATGTGCTGCGGCAGATTCATTTCCTGCTGCTGCGATTGCTGGCAAAGCTGCTGCTGCACCAGCCGCACTTGCTTCTGCTGCAACTGCTCGGGGCTTCCCAACCGTATTTCCTGCTGCTGCTGTTGCTGCGGTTGCTGCTGCTGCTTCGGCTCCCGCTGCACTACTTGGAGCTGCAGCGTCTGCCGGCTCCGCTGGTCCTGCTGCTGGCGGTGCTGCTGCTGCTGCGGCTGCTGCTGCAGCATCTGGAGCAAAGGCCCTCCGTGCCTCGGCAGGCGGCGCTGCTGCTGCTGCTGCACCAGCAGCAGCAGTTCCTGCTGCTGCAGGTATTGCTGCGGCTGCAATAGTTGAGGAAGCCGGCAGAGCAGCTCCTGCAGCTGCTGCCGCTGCTGCTGCAGCTGCCGCTGCTTCAGCAGCATCGGCCGCTGCTGCAGCTTCAGCCTCTGCTGCAGCAGCTTCTGCAGCTGCGACTCCCACTGCATTCCCTCCAGCACTCTTTGATGCTGCTGCTGCTGTTGCTGCTGCTTCTGCTGCCGCCGCCTCTGCTGCTGCAGCTTTCGCTCTTGCGACTTCTGCTGCTGCAGCAGCTGCTGCTGCCGCTTCCTCTGCGGCTGCATCTGCCTTCGCCGCTTCTGCTGCTGCGGAGTCTGATGCTGCCGCTTCTGCTGCTGCTGCTTTTGCCGCTGCCTCCTGTGTTGCTGCTGCTTTTGTTGCTGCTGCTTCTGCTGCCGCAGCCTCTGCTGCTGCAGCCTCGGCTGCAGTAGCTTCTGCTTTTGCAGCTTCTGCTGCTGCAGCTATTGCTGCTGAAAGCTCCCCTGCTGCTGAGAGCTCGGCTGCTGCAGCATCCGCTTTGGCGGCTTCCGCTGCTGCAGCTCTTGCTGCAGCTTCTGCTGCTGCAGCTTGTGCCGCTGACGCTTCTGCTGCTGCAACCTCTGCTGCTGCAGCTTGCGCTGCCGCAGCTTCTACTGCTGCAGCCTCCGCTGCCGCAGCCTCCTCTGCTGCAGCTTCTGCTGCTGCAGCTTCTGCTGCTGCGGCTTCTGCTGCTGCCGCTTTTGCTGCTGCAGCCTCTTCTGCTGCGGCTTCTGCCGCTGCGGCTTCTGCTGCCGCGGCTTCTGCTGCTGCTGCTTCTGCTGCTGCGGCTTCTGCTGCTGCAGCTTCAGACGCTGCAGCTTCTGCTGCTGCGGCTTCTGCTGCTGCGGTTTCTGCTGCCGCGGTTTCTGCTGCTGCGGCTTCTGCTGCTGCAGTTTGTGCTGCTGCGGCTTCTGCTGCTGCGGCTTCAGATGCTGTAGCTTTTGCTTCTGCTGCTGCTGCTTCAGCTTCTGCATCAGCTGCTGCACGTTCAGCAGCAGCTTGTCGATTCTTTGCAACGGCTGCCCGGTTCCTTGCTGCTGCGGCAGAGCGTTCTGCTGCCTCTGCTTCCTTCTGTGCTGCAGCAGCAGCGCTGCACGCGTAAGCTTCTGCAGCAGCTGCTTCCTTTGCTGTTATCGCAGCAGCAGCAGCAGCAGCTTCTGTCTCGATGAGCAGTTCGCTCGCCGCTGCTGCTGCCTCCTTCGCTGCTGTTGCCGTGGCATCGGCCTCAGCAGCAGCAGCTGCTGCTTGGGCAGACCGCGCAGCAGCAGCAGCAGCAGCGTGCAGTGCTGCTTGGCGGCCTGCAGCAGCAGCAGCAGCAGCAGCTCCCGCTATGGTCGTTGCATGCGTTCGCTGCGCCCTCACGCCCTTCGCACGCATAGACTCTTGTCTTGCTGCAGCAGCAGCTTCCTCTGCAGCAGCAGCAGCAGCAGCGGCTGCTGCTGCAACGCCTTCAGCCTCGCGTGCTGTTCTCTCTGCAGCAGCTGCCACGGCCTCTGCTGCTTCAGCAGCCTTTGCTGCAGCGTCTGCTTCTGTTGCTGCTGCAACTGCCTCCCACTCTGCTGCTCTCGAAGCATCTGCTAACGTGCTGCTGCTGCTGCTGCTGCTGCTGCTGCTGCCCTTTCCTTCGGCCGTGTCTGCACCATCTTCGAAATGCGGCAAGGCTATACAAAGGGAGTCACCTGCTGCTGCTGCTGCTGCTGCTGCTGCTGCTGCTGGACGCTCATCGAAGCACATTGTTGCTGGGATTTTCGCCTCTGAAGCAGCAAGTGCAGCAGGAGCAGCAGCAGTTGCTGCTGCTTCGATTGCTGCAGCAGGGAGAACATCTTTGGCGCCTGCTGCCTTCTGTGCAGAGCCAGACAGCAGCAGATGCGCCACCCCATCCCCAGCAGCAGCAGCAGCAGCAGCAGCAGCAGGGGAAGGAGTTGCAGGAGCCGTTGAGGTGTCTGTTGGCTTTTCAAATACTTCACCTACATCGACCTCTCCTGCTGCTGTTGCTGCTGCTGCATTTGCTGCGCCATACGTGCAGCTGTCTGGTAGTAAAAACTCATCTGGTGCAGCAGCAGCCACAGCACCTGCTGCTTCTGCTGCTGCCGTCGCTGCTCCCTGAATGGCTGCAGCAGAAGCAGCAGCAGCAGCAGCAGCACCTGCAGCAACAT
>NW_013654024.1:27500-35069 GCF_000499385.1 Eimeria necatrix
ATCGTTGAATAAGGATTTACCCGTGCTGCTGCTTAATCTTAAAGCTTTAAATTACGCAGCAAACCGAGTCCTGCTGCAGCAGCAGCAGCTGCTGCTGCTGCTGCTGGAGGCCCCAGGGGGGGCCCCCCGGGGGGGCTGTACACAGGGTCGATATGTGTTGCAGCAACCCCACCAATTTGTTTCTTTTGTTGCTAAAAAGATCAAAAATAATTAAATTAATTCTTTTAGAACATTTAATTGGCTTTTTGCTGCAAAGGGGTGCCGCTAGGCTTCGATGACGGCGCAAATGGCCCTCTGCTGCTGCCGCTGCTGCTGCCTCTGCTGCTGCCGCTGCTGCTGCTGCTGCTGCTGCTGCTCCCATCTGGTATGATTCTGCAGCTATTTGGTCTTTTTAATGCCTCAGAAACAGATGAGCAGCGCAGCACGGGTGCAGCTGCTGCTGCTGCCGCATCAGCAGCTAAAGACTGCAGCGATGATGCAGCAGCAGCACCATTTGCTGCAGTTGTTGCTGCTGCAATCGTTGTTGCTGTTGCTACTTTAAGAGCTGCTGCCGCTCTCGTCGCTGCTGCTGCTGTTCCCACTGTTGCTGCTGCTGCTGCTGCAGTGCCCTTTAGTAGGCCTAGAAGCACATTTCCACGGTCCTGCTGCTGCTGATAGATTTGCTGTTGCTGCTCCTGGTAGTGCTGCTTTCCCTGGTAGTGCTGCTGCTAGTGGTGCTGCTGCTGCTGCTGATAGTGCTGCTGCTGCTGCTGATAGTGCTGCTGCAGCTGCTCCTAATAGTGCTGCTGCTGGTAGTGCTGTTGCGTGTTTGTGCTGCTGCTGCAGTGTCGGTAGCAGCCTTAGTCAACATGCATCTGCTGCTGCTGCAGCTGCTGTCATCTGCTGCTGCTGCTGCTGTTGTTATCTGCTGCTGCTGCTCGCAGGCTACGGTGCTGCGCTGCTGCTTGCCAGCAAAACGCCAGAAGCCAGTAGCAGCAGCAGCAGCAGCAGCAGCAGCAGCAAGAACAGCAGCAGCAGCAGCACCTAAAGCACAAAAAGCGTGGAGGCCAACAGCCGCAGCAGCAAGCCAGCAGCTAACCCAAATAAACCAACAATAAATAAATAAATAAATAAATAAATAAATAATTTATTTATTGATTTATTTATTTATAATAAATAAATTAATTAATTAATTAAGTAATGAAATGAATCCACTAAGCAGCTTAAAGAGCAGCAGCAAAAAGTGCAAAAAGGAACAAATTAAAAAAGTTTTAAAAGATTAAATCGAAGGCAGCAGCGTGGAGAAGACAACGACGGACTAGCTGCTGCTGCTGCTGCTGCTGCTGCTGCTGCTGCTGTTGCTGGTGCTGCTGCTGTTGCTGCTGCTGTTGACAACGATGTCTCTGCTGCTGCCGCTACTGCTGCTGCTGCTGCTGCTGCTGCTGCTCCAAAAAATAGGCCTAACGAGGTTTGTGCTGCAGCGCTGCTGCTGCTGATTAACAGCCGCTCTCTGGTGTTGCTGCTGCTGCTGCTGCTGCTCAGCATTAATTGAGCTGGCAAGGCTTTTGCTGCAGCTGAGTTGCTGCTGCAGCTTACTGTTGCTGCTGCTGCTGGCAGCCCTCCTGCTGCTGCTGCCTAGCAGCCGCTTGCTGCTGCTGCAGCTTCTGGTAGTGCTGCTGCTGCTGCTGCTGCTGCTGCTGAACAAATAGGCCTAGCAAGTCTTGTGCTTTAGCTGCGCTGCTGCTGGCTGGCAGCCGATGTGCCGCTGCTGCTGCTGAATTCTTGAGTTCTGTCCTCGCAAGTTCTGCAGCACTATGACGAACAAAAGCAGCAATAAAAGGCCGCCGGAAATTGTAGCATATTTTTCCATAGGCCAGCACTTAATTACCTAGAGAGCTAGCCAGCTATTCTGCTGGCTAGCTAGCCAACAGCTAGCTAGCTGGCTGCCCAGCTAGCTGCCCAGCTAGCTGCCTACCTAGCTGCCTAAGTAGACTCCAGCTAACTGCCTGGCCGTGCAGCTGGCTGCCTAGCTAGCTGCCCAGCTAGCTGCCCAGCTAGCTGCCCAGCTAGCTGCCCAGCTAGCTGCCCAGCTAGCTGCCCAGCTAGCTACCTAGCCAGCTACTTGGCTAGCTGCTCAGCTAGCTGCTCAATTGTCTGCCATTTTGGATATCCCAAGAGCTAGCTAGATGGCTAGCTGAGTTTCTGCATACTCACATAGCTACGGAAGAGCTAGCTAGCCACAGCTAGCTAGCTGGCTATTTGACTGGCTAGCTGGTCGAGGGGCTGACTCAGAGACCCTACACGCAAACCTAAACCCTAAACCCTAAACCCTAAACCCTAAACCCTAAACCCTCGCCTGGCTTTTAGCCGCAACTGCCTCGATCTGGAAGACTGGGGGAGTTCCTGTCTGAAGAATAAAACGGGATAAAGGCAAAAGCCTGAAATAAATAAAGCAAAAACCACTAAATTAAATTAAATTTAATTTAATTTAATTAAAAATAAAACAAAGTAATGAAAGACTGAAGCAGCAAATGAAACTTCTGGGTTTGGTCGGCAGCAACTCGAGAGTCCATCGGCGAGACCGGGTCCTTGTGCGTCATTTTGCCTCGAAAAGGATATAAAGTACTTTAAAAGTGAAAGTAAACAATTAATTTATAATAAAATAAACGAAAAATAAATAAAATTAAACAATTAATTCACAAATGCTTTTATTTTCTTGTGTATCTCCAGCTCGAGCGCAGCAGACACCGCAGTGGTCGCCGTGGCCCGCAGCCGATCCCAAGGGGGGAGTGCAGAAAAGGGGAGCAAAGGGGGCCTCTGGATTTGTTTCTTTTGCTTTTATTTTGAATAAAATAAATAAAATGATAAATAGAACAAATTTGTTTATGCATTTGTTGTTAAAAGGAAGGGCAAAAGAGGAGGAGGCCGCGCGCCGGCGGCGGCGTCCCAGTGGACCACTGCAGCTTCCCGTCTGCGGGTCAGCTCTTCGCGAAGAATCCTCCGAAACAATTCAATTTTATTTAAATTAAATAATTTAAATTAATTTACTCGAAGGATTCTCCCAATTTCATCCTTTATGGCGGCTGCCAGGGCTCTCTTCTCGCTGCTGCTGTTGCCTCTGTGCTGCCCCCGGGCTGCAGCCCTTGGGGGCCCCCCCAGCCCCTCGCCCTCCCCTCTGCAGCAGCACCTGGGGGCCCCCGAGGGCCCCCCCGGCCTTGCTGGGGGCCCCCTGCCGCTCCCCGGGGGCCCCCTGGCTCTGTCTGCAGCCCTGGCGGGGGGCCCCCCCTCAGAGTCTTTCTCGGCTTCCCCCGCGGCTGCAGCGGGCGCCCCTGGCTCCGGGGCCCCCCCCTCGTGGGGGGCCCCCCCGCCGGGGTCTGCGCGCGCAGCTGGGGGCCCCCGGGGGGCCCCTTCGGGGGGCCCCCCGGGCCTGTCTTCTTGGTTTTCGGGCCGTTTGAGTTGGTCCTGGGCCCGCGCAGTGACCCCCCGCCTGACAGGGGGCGGCGGCGTGGGGGGCAC
This sequence comes from Eimeria necatrix, assembly GCF_000499385.1. Lineage (NCBI taxonomy): Eukaryota > Apicomplexa > Conoidasida > Eucoccidiorida > Eimeriidae > Eimeria > Eimeria necatrix. Next base: position 30,996 of record NW_013654024.1, read on the forward strand.
TGTGAGCAAGACCCTCTTGGGGCGTCAGCAGCAGCCTTCCGCGGGGGCGTTGCTTCGCCGGGGGCCCCCCGCTGGGGGCCCCCCTGGGGGCCCCCCGGGGCCCCCGGGGGCCCCCCGGGGCCCCCCGGGGGCCCCCGGGGGCCCCCCGACCTCGTTTTTGGAGGAGGAGCGGGCCGGAGTGAACGCCCTGTGGTACGCGACGCGGGGCTGGGGCTGGAGGCACCCGGAGAACTGGAAGGCGCGGCAGTACTTGTGCATGAACTCGATGGACGGGCGGCCGTGCGGGCCGGACCCCTCCTGGAGCCAAATGTTCCCCGGGGGGCTGCACTGCCCCCCCAGCCACTGCTGCAGCGTCGTGCACACTGTCACCTTCTTTGGGGGCAACTTGTGCACTGCTAATGGGGCCCTTTGTGTCATTAAAAAGGCCAACTACTCTTACGGGTCTTGCGGCTGCAGCGGCGCAGTCTGCGGCCACCCCGACGCGGAGTGCGTCGAAGAGCCGGGGCCCCACGGCGGCGCCTACTGCCGCTGCAAAGAGGGGTTCACCGGAGACGGAAAGACCTGCTTCCCAGATATCTGCAGCAGCAGCAGCAGCAGCAGCAGCAGCAGCAGCAGCAGCAGCAGCAGCAGCGGGAGCAGCAGCGGGAGCAGCAGCAGCAGCAGCAGCGGGAGCAGCAGCGGGAGCAGCAGCGGGAGCAGCAGCGGGAGCAGCAGCGGGAGCAGCAGCGGGAGCAGCAGCAGCAGCAGCAGCAGCAGGTACTGCAGCCCGGGGCGGTGCGTGCAGCAGCAAGAAGAAGCGCACTGCGAGTGCCCCACAGGGTACGAGGCCCAGGGCCTGGAGTGTCTGCCCATCCCGCCCTGCCAGAGGGGCCCCCCGGGGGCCCCCGGGCCCTGTGGGGCCCCCGAGCGAGTGGCGGAGTGCGTGGATGTGGGGCGCAGCAGCTACGCATGCGTGTGCACCAGTGGTCACGCTGCAGTGACCACCGCTGCAGGGCCGGTCTGCGAGCCCGCCAGCAACAGCTACTACTGCAGCAGCAGCCCCTGCGGGCAGCAGGGGCTGCTGCGCTGCACAGACTTGGCGGAGGGGGGGGTGGCCTGCGAGTGCAGCAAAGGCTTTTTGCTGGAGAGGGGGCAGGGGTCCACTCCCTTCCGCTGCAGACCAGTGGACCACTGCAGCAGGAACCCCTGCGGCTCCGCGGCCGTGGCCCGCAGCTGCGCCCGCACTGCAGCGGGAGGCTACTCCTGCGTTTGCCAGGACTCTGCGCAGCTGCTGCAGGGCGAAGACGGCCCTTACTGCCAGCAGCAGCAGCAGCAAAACGGGCTCTTCGTCTACTTTGCTGCTGCTGCTGCTGCTGCTGCTGCTGCTCTCCTCGGAGTCGCAGTCTGGTGGCTCGCCTTCAAAGACGGGCCCAACGCCCAACAGGAATACGACTACACAGCAGCAGCTTTCCTCTCCGCCAGCGGCCAGCAACTCGCCACCTAACCACCAACAGCTAGCTGCCAGCTAGCCAGCTAGCTAGCTAACTGGCTAGCCAGCTAGCCAGCTACCTGGCTAGCTAGCGGGGTGGCTAGCTACGGGGTGACTCGCTAGTTGGCTAGCTGTCGGGCAAGCTCGCCGGATTGCTAGCTAGCTGGAGAGCTAGCTGGCTACCTACGTAGCTAGCTGGCTGGCTGGAGAGATGCCTCCAGCAGAAATTACAAACAAGTCCACCGAATCGACAACGCAGCTAGCTAGCTAATAGTTCACCTAGCTAGCTAGCTAGCTAGCTGGCTGGCTAGCTGGCAACGAGCCTAGCTAGGTAGCAAGCGAGCTGGCTAGAGGTAGCTAGCTGGCTAGCTGCTGCAGCGCCTGCTGAGCCTGGTGCGTCCATGTCGAGAGCTTTATTGACTTATTGGATTTAATTTTATTTCAAATGTTTCCAAAGTTTACTTTTCAAGTTTTTTTCCCTTTAAGGCCTTCAGAAATTTCTTTTTCCCTTGAGGCCCTCATTCCCCTCCAAGGCCTCCTCAGCTAGCTAGCTAGCTAGCTAGCCAGCTAGCTAGCTAGCTGTCTGGCTAGCAGGCAGCCAGCGAGTTAGCGCACTGGATAGCGAGCTAGCCAGACAGATACATAGCTAGCCAGCTAGCCAGCGAGGTCGCCAGCTAGACAGGTAGCTAGCCAGACAGTTCGCTGGCCAGCCTGAGAGCTAGCTGAACAGCTGGCTGGCTAGCTAGCTAGCCGCGGAGCTAGCCAGCTAGCTAGCTACCTACGGAGAGAGCTAGCTGTCCACATGGCTAGCTAGCTGTCCACAGAGCTGGCTAGGTGTCCAAAGAGCTAGCCAGCACCCCACCGAACTTAATTGCATCCGACACAGCCAACTAGCTAGCCAGCTAGCTATCCAGCTAGCCAGCCAGCCAGCCAGTGAGCCAGCTAGCCAGCTAGCCAGCTAGCCAGCTAGCCAGCTAGCCAGCTAGCTAGCTAGCTAGCTAGCTGAAAGGAAAGCAGCCTTTGCGGGTGCTGGAGGCGAACGCGGAAAGACCTCAAACCCCTTTTCGGGTCTTTTTTCATTTTTTTTTAATTTTGGTTTTTCTCCAAATCGTAAACCCTAATTTGCAAATCCTAATTCGTAAACCCTAATTCGTAAACCCTAATTCGTAAACCCTAATTCTTAAACCCTCGTTCTCAAACCCTCAAAACCCTAGGTGGGCCCGCCACCCTAATTCTTAAACCCTAATTCGTAAACCCTAATTCGTAAACTCTAATTCGTAAACCCTAATTCGTAAACCCTAATTCGTAAACCCTAATTCGTAAACCCTAATTCGTAAACCCTAATTCTTAAACCCTCGTTCTTAAACCCTCAAAACCCTAGGTTGTCCCGCCACCCTAATTCGTAAACCCTAATTCGTAAACCCTAATTCGTAAACCCTAATTGGTAAACCCTAATTCGTAAACCCTAATTCGTAAACCCTAATTGTTAAACCCTCGTTCTCAAACCCTCAAAACCCTAAGTGGGCCAGCCACTGTTTTATTTTCAAAACATGAAGACCTTTAACTTCCAAAGTGCCGCAGCGCTCCCTCACTGGGGCCTCGCAAATGGACATCAAGTCCCTTTTCAGGGCCTGCGCGCAAACCCTAAACCCTAAACCCTAAACCCTAAACCCTAAACCCTAAACCCCAAACCCTAGGGGGCAGGCGCTGCGGGCGCGAGGGGCGCTGGGCACTTTGGGTGAATTTAAATTTATTATTTTTCTTATTTTAAATTTATTTGTTTATCTTATTTTGAATTTAATTAATTTTTTCATTTTGAATTTAATTAATTTTATTTTTAATTCAATTCTTTATTTAAATCAAAATGCAGAAAAGAAATGAAAAAATACTTTTGCCGGAAAATCCAAAACAGAAAAAACAGAGGAGACGCGAGAGGCAAAAAGGGCAAAAATAAATAAATAAATAAATAAATAAATAAATAAATAAATAAAAATAAAATAAAATAAAATAAAATAAAATAAATAAATAAATAAAGAACAAATAAGGAGACAAGCAGCAAATTAAAAAACAGAATATAAACCCGAAACCACTCAGCAGCAAACGCTGAAGAAGCAGCAGCAAAGCTTCACTTCAAATGACAGTTGAAACGCCGCAGCAGCAGCAGCAGCAAAAGCAGGAGCAGCAGCAGCAGCAGCAGCAAAAGCAGCAGCAGCAGCAGCAGCAGCAGCACGAACCTTCACGTCTCCTAAGGCGTGCCGCACAATAGTGGTGACTGCAGTTCCATGTTTTCTAATGCGGGAATAAACTGGCAAGTTGCCGGAGGGTGTCCGCAGCACCTGCAGCAGCAGCAGCAGCAGCAGCAGCAGCAGCAGAAGCAGAAGCAGAAGCAGCAGCAGCAGCAGCAGCAGCAGCAGCAGCTGAGGGGCGGCGGTGGCTCCAGCAGAGGCAGATTGAGACGCAGAAGCAGCGCAGGCGCTGCAGCAGCAACAAGTGCTGCAACAGAAGCGGGAGAAAAGAAGCCCCTGCAGCAGCAGCAGCAGCAGCAGCAGCAGCAGCAGCAGCAGCAGCAGCAGCAGCAGCAGCAGCAGCAGCAGCAGCAGCAGCAG
>NW_013654025.1:0-1149 GCF_000499385.1 Eimeria necatrix
AGCGACTGCGAGATAAGTATTCCGCATGTGTCCATCGCTTTGATGGAAGGCACTAAATGCGAGCGTGAGCCGTACAGTGGACAGACGAGCTGCCCAAGGTGCGCTCAGTCTGCTAGCAATTCGCATGATGCTTGTTTCGCGGGCCGACGCTGTTAAACGCACATGCAGACAACGATTGGCTGCACATTGCTTAGCCTTGCGATACCTGCATTTTGGACATTGGCATAGCCGCTTTGCATGATTTGTGCACACATTGAAGCGTTTGCGTGTTTTTGAGCGATTGTTGCAGCAGCGTATTGTCGTGCGCACAAGTCCTACAGCCTTACAGTGTGATAGCGGACCTGCGCGTATGGCAATCTTGTATTTTCAGCGCTAAATAAAAGTGCTGTAAGGTTTCTTTGATTAGTGTTGTCATATGTTTAAGTGAATGTGACGGTGTTGGGCCAATGCTGCGCTTTAAGTCCTTCGCCTCTCTGACTTAGTGAGGATCCCTGATGGTAGCTTTGCAACTGTTGCAGTGCATGAATGCGTGCAGCACGTGAGCCACATGCGTGAACGCCTAAGGCATCCGTCTTTTATTTGAGAGTTTTATCGCACGCATATGTCCCCAAGCCGTGCGCTGTTGGAAGCTTCAGCGGTTCACATTTCTGGGGCTTATCTCAGCCTTTCAGCTGATCGGTTCCTGCTCCTGCCGCATAGGCCGATGCTAGCAGTCGTAGGGGCCACGAGGCATTGTGGAAACCATTATTTTCTGAGCTGCTTGTCATTAGCTCTGGATTTGCTGTTCTTTGATTTATGTTTCCATATTGCGTTGTACAGGTGCGGTAGAGAGGCGCGACGGGGAAATCGTATTCGATGCACCAAAATTATTCGTTGTTCAATCGGGTTAATTTCTTTGGAAGCTTCTGAGGCAGGTACTGCTCTTCAAATGGTTATGTGTTACCATCCCATGAATAGCCGTAATGTTTGCACTGCATCCATTTCAGGAAACGTTTGGGCACCTTTTCTATGTTTGTACCCAGATTTGCGTTAGCATTTCCAGAGCATTTGGACGCAGTTGCTCAGCGTATTCTTGAATTCCTTTTCACGTGCCAACTTTTAATTATGTAATGGTTGGAATTTCGCCTCATATCCACTCAGTTAAAGAAT
>NW_013654026.1:0-1230 GCF_000499385.1 Eimeria necatrix
GGCATTACTGCATATCGAGGATAATGCTGTCTCATGAGATTAAGAAGTTGCAACGTAAACATGCACATATGACTAGCTTGATTCGCGTTTTTTGAAATGCCCTATTTCATATCAGACAGTATGACGAAGAGCCCTGTGAAGCTAAACTTTGCCGCGGTGCCCGGTCTCTTTTCAGGTCGTTTACTTGTTTCTCTAGCGGCAATATCTGCTGTCACCGATAGGTGATAAACGCAAAAAATGAAAAATATTTGGGAATGGCTGAATGGAAGACGCTGCTGTTAGTTCCGAAATGCACTGTGCAAACTATAACTGACAGCATGGGAGGCTCAAATCGAATGCTGGAGAAGTATGTAAGTGTAAATCATCAAGTCGTCTTGACCTTGAATTTGTGTTGAAAAAAAGCATTAATGCGTGATTGGCGTTTTCGCTAACACCTTTTGCGCCATTTCTACCAAAGTGCCTCACTTACTTTTTGTATGATATCCTGCTGTGGTGATGTGCGTATGTGCTAAGCATTTGTATGGAATCTTTCTTGCCAGATTGCATGTCCCGCCACCACCAGCTTGTAGGCCAATTATAACTTCGTACTTATAGCTGCGTTAAATTGAGCCTTGCTGAGATGCCTTACGCGTGAGGCATCGTATGACTACAAGAAGAAGCCTACTGAAACACATATCCACGCCTCACTAGTCTCCACCTTCAAGAACCGATGTATGTAACGGGAAATTCAAATATATGGTCTGCTACACCTGTGAAATGGTGCGGCAGTCCCGCTACTAATTGCATGGTGGGCATAAGCAGTATTGATCGCACAGATTGTGCGTACTGTCCACTTGCTTTTGTCTGGATGCGTCTTTGTTTTATTGAGCGGATGCTGTAGTCTCAGTAGTGTTTCGTGCCTTCGAGTTGACGACAAACGTTTTGCACTTTCAACAGTAGTGATGCTTGCTCCGTAAGCAGAAATCTTGGTGTGACTCCTACACAATGCAAGGGGCTCATGTCGAGGACTAGCAATGTTGTGTTTTGTACTCACATCACAACATTGAATTCCAGCATTTAAAAATGAAGTAAGCCAGAAAGCATTCCTAACAAGAGAAAATACGTTTCGTCGTTTTTTTCCCTTCCAAGAGAGAGCTTCCTTCGGCTCCTCTGCCTAGTGTAGTTTCTTGTTCTCAGGTTCATCCTTGCCGGTGTGCCTGTTCGATGCAAAACATCTTCACTACGACAAAA
>NW_013654027.1:0-1610 GCF_000499385.1 Eimeria necatrix
ACATGAAAATGCAAATTTAGAAGCACGCAGCACAAGCATAATTCAATCACCACAGTCATGGTCGCTCGCCGCCACACCAGGAACATTCACTGTACATCGGGCCTCGTACAGTCTTCGCCAAAACATCTCAGTAAGTGCCTTCGCACCTTCCAGCTCACTGCATAGCCACCATGATAGCATAGACACTTTTGCTTGAGACCCTTAAGGCACAAGGCGTTCCACAAATATCTAGTTCAGCCCAGTATGACGGTGCGACGAATGTATCAACCGATTCGCAGGAATCACCCAGAAAGACTATGCACCACACAACACAGCACCGCGCAAGAATCTTCCAGTGGATAGACCAACTTAAGCGATAATGGGAATCCGCGCGCAACGCTACTTCTGCGAGCCTGTTCTAAAGCTACCGAACTACATCGAACTCCTTCTGCTCCTAGTGCACCACTTGTACCACCTTGGACTCACCGAATGCCGCTGATGCTGATGTTCCTGCACTCCATTCACGCGCCCAAATACTTCAACAGAAACGTGATCGACCAAAAAGAAAAGCGCCGCAGACCACAAAACCTGCTGCCTCGAGATCCACCAAAATGCACAGCTCATAGAGCGCCTGACGTCAACACAGATTCACAGCAAGCCACAGCCGACGGCCTCTCAACTAACATAATTCTCGACAGCTTTCTCCTCAAGTTCTCTAATATCGGCTTTTTACGCGCCACATTCATTAATATGCGCAGCCCGCCGAGAACGCATGCAAACATCAAAGGCCGAAAAAGTTCACGCAACCGCCTGTTCAGCTCAACGCACCTTCTGCAACCACTGAATTCCCTAATTCTCTGGCGGAACCCACTTGTACACAGTATTCAGACACACTTGTAAGTATTGCTGATCAACAACTGCTTACCATAAAAATATCAGGTTACACGAAGGCGACGTGAGCTTAACAGTGCAAATTTAGAAGCACGCAGCACAAGCACAATTCAATCACCACAGTCATGGTCGCACACCGCCAATGCATGCACCACATCCAGTTACAAGACGGCAACATGGACACGATAATGCCAATTTAAAAGCATGCAGCACAAGCATAATTTAATCGCCACATTCATGGTCGCTCGCCGCCCCAGCATGAGCATTCACTGTACATCAGACAGCGTACAGTCTTGGCAGAAGCATCTCAGCACGTAAGCTCGCGAATTCCAGCTCATAGCGTTGCTACCATGATAGCATAAACACTTTCGCTCAGATATTCTTCAAAGCACACGGCGTTTCACAAATAACTAGTTGACAGCAGTATGACGGTGCGACGAATGTATCAACCGATTCGCAGGAATCACCCAGAAAGACTTACGCGCCACACAACACAGCACCGCGCAAGAATCTTCCAGTGGATAGACCAACTTAAGCGATAATGGGAATCCGCGCGCAACGCTACTTCTGCGAGCCTGTTCTAAAGCTACCGAACTACGTCGAACTCCTTCTGCTCCTAGTGCACCACTTGTACCACCTTGGACTCACCGAATGCCGCTGATGCTGATGTTCCTGCACTCCATTCACGCGCCCAAATACTTCAACAGAAACGTGATCGACCAAAAAGAAAAGCGCCGCAG
>NW_013654028.1:0-1677 GCF_000499385.1 Eimeria necatrix
AAAACATGGCGCACAGACAGAAGACGTGGGGCGTTTGATGTGAACGACGGAAGCACCATTCGTTTTGTTTAGTTTGTGTTCTCTGTGGATCGAATGTCTATGTCCATCCTCGCTCCATGTTGCTTTGAGACGGTCACGGGATGTACAGGATACGTGATGCTTAGCGTGCTTTTGAGGTTATTTGTGGTGAAGAAAAGGTGTGGTATGTCATGACGGTTCCCCTGAGACGTAATTCCGCACCCTTGACGCAGCTGTTTGAGACGCACGCTTCAAACATGTAGCTTGCGGTTGCTTTATTACCGAAGGTTGACGGGCGTGCATGGTTAGTTTCAGGTGTCGTTCCCTGTTCCAAAGTTTTGCATGTTAACCGGCAGCATATTGAAGCAGGCGAGTGTCGTCACTTGAACTGCTGTGTTGGAATATCATACGCAGGGTTTTAAGGGGTTCATTTGGTTTCTCCATGGTGCTCCGACTGTGAGGGCTTAGCAGGTATGTTTGCGTGCCACATCACGTTTTTCGCTTTAGGGTTGATGCGTTACTTCGTTCTCGATATTCAATAATGACTAGCGATTAATGTGCTAAGCTGCCTCGTTAAACCGATACGGGGTCATTTTGTGCGACTGTAAAGTGGTGAAGAGCTACAAACAAGTAGGGAGTAGCGGACAACTGGACAAATGGAAATTCTTAGGTGGCTGGACAGATTACCGGGTTGTTAATATGTGGTGATTTGGTCTGGCGTAGTGCGTCTGAGTTGAATGTTGACTGAAGGATACTCTCCGTTGGCATTAGCAGCTGTTGTGCTGTGCTGAAAAGACATGCTGCTCAGCTAGGATGCAGCAGTGAAGTATAGTGCAGGATGCCACATGATTATATTCTGACAGGGCGTCGACCCAAGTGCATCCAAGGCACAAAACGGTTTGAGAACGGCCTTAGTGTTTTGTTGTCTTTTCACGACTGGTAGAATCGGGAAGTGAGGGCGTGTCTAAGGAAGTGCGTGGCGATCCAGAATTCTGTTGGGCTGCCTTCGTTTGTGCAGTGCGTGTGCAGGATTTGAGTAAGTACCTGGGAAGGCGCGCCAGTGCCTCAATCGGTGACCGTTTGCAGTGAAGGTGAATTCAGACGACGCGTGCAAGTGTAGTGAACTGAAGATACAAAGTGAAAACATGGCGCACAGACAGAAGACGTGGGGCGTTTGATGTGAACGACGGAAGCACCATTCGTTTTGTTTAGTTTGTGTTCTCTGTGGATCGAATGTCTATGTCCATCCTCGCTCCATGTTGCTTTGAGACGGTCACGGGATGTACAGGATACGTGATGCTTAGCGTGCTTTTGAGGTTATTTGTGGTGAAGAAAAGGTGTGGTATGTCATGACGGTTCCCCTGAGACGTAATTCCGCACCCTTGACGCAGCTGTTTGAGACGCACGCTTCAAACATGTAGCTTGCGGTTGCTTTATTACCGAAGGTTGACGGGCGTGCATGGTTAGTTTCAGGTGTCGTTCCCTGTTCCAAAGTTTTGCATGTTAACCGGCAGCATATTGAAGCAGGCGAGTGTCGTCACTTGAACTGCTGTGTTGGAATATCATACGCAGGGTTTTAAGGGGTTCATTTGGTTTCTCCATGGTGCTCCGACTGTGAGGGCTTAGCAGGTATGTTTGCGTGCCACATCACGTTTTTCG
>NW_013654030.1:0-1115 GCF_000499385.1 Eimeria necatrix
CTTCATATAACGAGCGAATGAACGCTAAAAGATGGGAAAGACTTGTGAGCATAAATACTGGGGTGCGAAGTGCAAACACTTCATACACGAGACTTGCGCTTCCTTCCCACAGGGATATCCGTCCTTCACAGGCCTACAAACAAGCTGGACGTCAACTGCACCTACTAAACTCTGCTCACGCTCCGGACATTCCTCATTCTCCACGCAAATTACAGCAGAGCTATCTGCACTTGCTACCGAGTACTCTGCACATACGTTTCATTGCCTTTTACACGGGCAAGTGCGCACGTTGTCTCACCCCTGATGCATATGAAATACTGCGACGAATTCGCAAAATAACGCCAACTGAATCTACGCAGAACTTGAATCAAGCAAACAAGCGCATTACGGGCAGCGTTCGATGCACTACAGCGAGAAGCATTTCCCCGCCACAGTTCCTCCGGCTTGCCGTGACCAGCTCATGCAGATGCCCCTAAAAACCATGTGTGCCCTTCGGTCTCCCACAACAAATCTATAGCAAACCCAACTGCATTCTGCTCAAATATCCGCACCTACCAAGGCTTAATGTAGAATTGTGTAGCTTCACACACTGCGTGCATGTCACAGGAAAATGAGTGGACGTCGTATAGAGAGGTGTTCCGTCTCGACAAACGCATCCTCCTAAGTTGTGCATATCAGAATTCCTGCAAGGAAAAATAGCACCATCGAAGGCGTCGATCAGAACTTCGCCATAGACGTAGTCACTTAATGCCAAATTTGAATTTCGTCTCGACAGACGGGTCTAAAGCTGCACAAACGGTAATCCGCCAGCACGCATTGATCCTTCCCACTTTCAAAACTACGGATTGACCCAGAAGGCATCATACTCCCCGATTGCAGCCGTTTCCACGTCTCCTAATCGCTCGTTATTCTGCACCGCCCCACGGAACACTGCACGCACGGGCTGCGGAAAGGCAACGAAGGCCAACTGAAATTGAAGCGTGTCAGTGCCGTCGAGATCCACAGAGCCAGCTCCACACCAGGTTTGGAGGCGGGCGGCAAGTGCAGGCTGCTCGTTCGGCAGTCGAAGCTGCCGAATCGTTCAAGAAAATTGAAATTCTGACACAAATGCCTGC
>NW_013654031.1:0-1344 GCF_000499385.1 Eimeria necatrix
CAGTTGTGTGTCAAACTGCGAGGCCGTTGATGTTGCCAGGCTGAATTGGTCGCAGTTGGTGAGCTGGAAGGCGGGGAGAGCACGACTGGTGCATTGCTTCATCTCAGGGATTTGTGGAGGTAGTGCCGGGGTGAGGATTGGCGGTGCGGTGGGCGATGTGGTTGGTTTGTGGGGAAGTTGATTTACACGCGCCGCGGTCAAAGCCACACGTCGAACAAGTTGAGAGAAAGCGAAACGCAGGGTACACGGATATCTTGCTACTTCAGGGAGTAGGGGTCGATGAGTAGGAGGCGTTGAGAGAGCAATGCGCCAGTCCTGCAAATGCACATTTGTGGCATATTCAGGTATTCACGCTTTGTGTGTATGAAGCTTCGAATTGACGAATGTGTGCAGCTAGTGCTTGGCCATAGTAGGTCCATCGTTCTGGCGAAACTTTGTAGAGACTCTAAGTGTCTTGCGGCGTCGAAAGAATTGAGCACTAGGATGAAGTACAGACAGTTGATCATTTGAGGCGTTGTCCTCCTTTCGTGTTACGGGAACGATTTGATGGCGCGCTTGTGATGTATGATGAAGCGGACGCGAAGAATACAAAGGCGTGTCTTCTGTTTATCATTTTTGACTAGGGAATTTCTCGTGAATCATACTCGTCGCCTGCGTCGTCTCATCACAACTCGCGTTCATCCGTAGCACGCCGTCAACTTTATTCTCCAGCGGGTACGTGTACAAGGGACTTCCGAACAACATGTGGCTCTCCACACATTACAGAATCGCAAACTGGCGAGTGTGTACAATAGTTCCATTCGTGATCCCCCAACGCGCCGTCCCTGGTGCGGCGCCTTGGCAAGGAAGCGAGTTAAAATATATGAATATGTGACAGGTATGAACGGAAGTGAATACCGTCTTATACATGCCTACGCTGCTTCAGTGTTGACCAGTGGCTGGATTAAGTGCGTCTGCGTCCAGCTGTTACGCCCTTTATGTGCGGCGAAAATGCTCTCATCGTGTTCATTATGCCGATGCACTGTTTAGCGCGCTCCCGCATTTTTCCGTTTTGTCTCCGTTTTTTGTGAAGGAGTTTGTTGCGATTGCTTTCACACCCAGTGGCTTTATACGGGACAGTGGCCAAGCATCCTCTCAGCTGCTCTTGCTGTTGGTGTGCGGCGGGCAGCCAGCACGTGAGAGCAAGCGAGCTGGGACGCGTGACTCTTTGCTGGAGTAGCTGCCTACGTGGGTCCTGCCGTATGCCATAGTGTTACTTGTGATTGTTTGCTGAGTGCTGCGCAATGTGCCGCCTTGATTTGAAAGCGTTGGTTGCTGGCTACGTCGGTGTCCATTGCGCTATGT
>NW_013654032.1:0-1684 GCF_000499385.1 Eimeria necatrix
ATATTCAAGCGTGCATGTGTATAAATTGTGCTGCCAAAGGCACCTCACCCTCTGTGTGACAAGAACAGTTTTTTACGGCAATATTTTATTGCCCTGGTCATCGTCCTAGAGCAACGGCATGTTTTGGGGCTTACCAAACGTGGGGTGGAGTTTACCGATGTAGTCAAATATGCAATGTGCGTTTGTGTTGGCCCAGACAAGCGTGTGATGCAAAGCGTCAATGGCATATAAGCTCAAAAAGCTGTGAAGGTTTGGAAAGGGTGGAATCTGCTTACAGACAAAGCATTGTCAGCTGTCGCTGGAACATACTTGAGGGCAGTCTTGAGACAAGCCTACTTTGCAGCCTCGTACATCTGTGTGAGCTGCTGTCCAGATTATTGTTTTATATCAGGAAGTATGTCGATATTTTTGGTGAAAACGATGTGCTTCTATTAGTTTGTTAAGGAGCGCAAAAGCAGCCGTAATTCCATGTTCCTAGCATGGTGCGCCAACATGAAAAATCGCCAGGACAATCGCCAAAAGAGGACAACATGATTCAGCCAAAAATTGCACGATCCAACCAAAGGACCGTGAACTTGCTTTTGCAGAAGGTGAGCAGCTGAGTCTTCTTGTACAATCGACCAGCATTCGTATCGCATGGCTTTAGCTGCGGCGTAAGCCCAAGCAAAGTTACAGAGGCTTTTGCTTTGCCTATGCCAACGAATGAATGAACATGGAGCGAAGAACGTATCTCCATTGCTGCTCATCTTCACGTTCATTAAGCTGTGATGCCCGATACCTGAAGCGACTATCTGTGACTGTGTGAACCTCATTCTCAGCCCAGAGCGATTTCTACGCATCTGCACATGCTGCCGCCTTCTTTCAGGCACTGATGAAACGAAGCGCCAATCTCGTCAGTATGATTCTATCAGAGGCTATCTAAAGCCAGAAATGGCGTATATTGGCATTCGTATTCAACAGCCGTACGGCAACCGGCGGCGTGCAAACGTTCGTGCACACGTAAGACAGGAACCTTGTTTCACCTGACGAATCTAAATGTCCCACATTTCACGTGCACATACTACCGTCCAAGTGCTCACAAACAGATAAGCGCATAGAAAAACCGTATGCATAGCTAGGTGTTAGTCGCACTTTTTGATGGGATGTTCCAGCCAACGTTTGTGTCTTACCTCAAGCGTCATCAGTATGCATAAGCGTTGTCGAACCTGTGAGTACCTAAAGTTCACAATAGGCATTAATGCAGAAGCTGAGAGTCATTACCATTGGCTTATGTAGACGGTACGCTACCATCCACTCATTTTCCGTACAATTTCTCCATCTAAACTACAATACCCATCCCGTCCATGGCAGCGATTCCCCTATGACTTACTACGAATAAAGCAGTTTTCTGGAATAAAACCATCTCTGCACGGTACACGTGATACGCCTTTGTCTCTCTTATGCTTTTGTGTTTGGTTAGATGTTGAATACGCTGCTAATCTGGTAGTCTTAACATTCATCACGGTGTAAATATTCGAGACAGCTGCATTGCGCCTCTCTGTAGAAGTATGCATACACGTCGTCTATATAAATGGAGGTGTACCGGTTTCCATGCGCACCTGATTTTATAGCGAAACCCGGTAGAATGTCAAATGTTGCTTTTCACTACTTAGAAGTGCGGACTATCCTTTGCATTCGTCGTTTT
>NW_013654033.1:0-2694 GCF_000499385.1 Eimeria necatrix
TGGCATTGAAAATCGGCACTGGCGGTGGTGCAGGTTCCAGATGTGATAGATAGACAACTTCTCACCGCTGAGTCTGCACTGCAGTGGATGCAACGGCACGTTCATGCAGAACGAGAAAAGGTGTGAGAGTCATGGCGGCAGTAGCATACTAGTAGCTTATCTACGCAGGAGCCAGTGCGTCAGTTGCACACATGCTTCGATTTCTCGGGGAGGCGTGTCACTAGCACCTGCTCAAAATTGTGGCATATTCAGGATTTTGGTCTGAGCCATGCCTATACCGTTCTGTGTTGTTTGAGCGCTGAAAATTCCGGCAGGAGCATTGTTGCGTGCGTGCATTTGATGGCTTTATGACTTCGGCACTCATAAAAAAAACGACGGTTGCTTGTGTCTCCGTCGTTTCACCGGATTGGCGTTAAGGATGCAACAAGCTGTCTTGACAACATTTTTGTGACACGTTTGTGCACGAAATAATGTACAGTGTTGCATCTGCTGGATGGGCATGCAAGATGCGCAATCTAGGAAAGGAAGTGCATACTTCTGAAGTCTAACGTGTAGACTCTAAGCGCCGCATTTCCTCATGGGCGTGCGTTGCCACGCCGTGTGCCAGTGCCAAACCTCGTGGCACTAGTGCCTCTGCGATATCATTGTGCTGGGGTTGTAAAAGCACGTGACCTGGCATTGAAAATCGGCACTGGCGGTGGTGCAGGTTCCAGATGTGATAGATAGACAACTTCTCACCGCTGAGTCTGCACTGCAGTGGATGCAACGGCACGTTCATGCAGAATGAAAGATGTTGTGAGAGTCATGGCGGCAGTAGCATACTAGTAGCTTATCTACGCAGGAGCTGGTCCCTCAGGGTCGCGCATGTTGAACTGCATATGGACATGTGAGCGTCTGCGTACGTGCTGAGCATCAAGATGGTTCCTGACAGGACTTGCAGCTTCAGCAGTTGCGGTTATGTGCCATGAAAATATGCTACAGATCTGCACCCACATCGTATGCGGTCTTCAACGGAACTTGTGTGCCTGTGGCAGCTCGGTATGAAATCACGCTGCAGACATGCGCATGAGCAGAGCGCTGCGTCGTATGGCTGTTGCGTGAATTCGCCGATACGATGTAAGGGCAGACGACATTTACGACTTTATGTGGACACTGGCACCCATACAGACTCCCGAACGAGGAAAACATCGAATGCAGTAGCTCCACAAACCTTCAGACGGTAAGGTTGAAGGAACAAAGAAGAAACCGTGCGGAGAAAAACTGCAATTGTTGCCACGTATAACGAATTTCACAGGTCACGCTGTTGAGCATTTCTGCAAGATTCATGACTTTGCCTCCAGGACGCACTCCAGATAAGCAAGATATTTCAGACATGCGCATGAGCAGAGCGCTGCGTCGTATGGCTGTTGCGTGAATTCGCCGATACGATGTAAGGGCAGACGACATTTACGACTTTATGTGGACACTGGCACCCATACAGACTCCCGAACGAGGAAAACATCGAATGCAGTAGCTCCACAAACCTTCAGACGGTAAGGTTGAAGGAACAAAGAAGAAACCGTGCGGAGAAAAACTGCAATTGTTGCCACGTATAACGAATTTCACAGGTCACGCTGTTGAGCATTTCTGCAAGATTCATGACTTTGCCTCCAGGACGCACTCCAGATAAGCAAGATATTTCGCTGCAGACATGCGCATGAGCAGAGCGCTGCGTCGTATGGCTGTTGCGTGAATTCGCCGATACGATGTAAGGGCAGACGACATTTACGACTTTATGTGGACACTGGCACCCATACAGACTCCCGAACGAGGAAAACATCGAATGCAGTAGCTCCACAAACCTTCAGACGGTAAGGTTGAAGGAACAAAGAAGAAACCGTGCGGAGAAAAACTGCAATTGTTGCCACGTATAACGAATTTCACAGGTCACGCTGTTGAGCATTTCTGCAAGATTCATGACTTTGCCTCCAGGACGCACTCCAGATAAGCAAGATATTTTAGGTGCATGCCTCGTGGCGTGCCATCCTTCACACCGCTGAGGATAAGGCGACCCGAAGCATAACGTTGATGCTCATTCAGTTGCATTGCAGTGTACTGTAGCACAGCATATTCAAGCTACGAAAACATGTTATTATCGATGTACAGGACACATATGTCAGCGTCCAGCAACGCCAACGAAATTTTGGAGCGTTACATCGCATGTTGCTTTTGGTTTGGCGCTGAATCCAGAATGCCCCATAATTGGCGCAGTGCTCCCTTGAATGGCGATGCATTTCGTCGTCATGCTCTCGACACGCGTATCTGTCAGTCTGTCGATCTAAAGAATGCAGCATTCAAAAACGGTATGAGCTGTTTTTCTGTATCGTTAAGTGCGTACGAAGAGCGCCGCTGCTAGCTTATTGTGCTTTCAAAGCAAGATATGAGTTTTCGTGCTGAAGATCACGGGCGTTTATAGAAATCTACCGGCAGAAACGTCCTAGTAGAACACTAGACGGCCCTGCTCAAGCGCGGTACACTCTTGGAGCTCAACATACAATTTCGGCATATCACGACAGTTCTGGTTCTAAGGCTATAGCTAGCGTCAACGTCTGGCTGCAATAACGTGTAAGCTCTTTGCTAAACCTACAGCACTCTCACATCAGTGTCTGGGAGTTTTTTCGTGAGGCACTGTATCTTATGCAATGAATTATGTCC